>NW_026924801.1:0-247134 GCF_032062105.1 Saccostrea cuccullata
AATTGAAAAGTTTACGGGGGGGGGGGGGGCTTGAATTTTAATACTTCTTGAGAATGCCTCCATATCAATACAGCATATAACTTTGCTGTTCTGTAGAAAAAGGTTTTTAAAGATTTTTTTTACATTTTGTTTGTATATATTACTTAGTTATAATTTGAATTTGATTCCCCGTTGTTTCCCTCCCTACCCCAAAGGGTCATAATTTGGACAAATTTGAATCTTCAATACATGAAGATGCTTACATGTCAATATGACTAAACATAACTTTTCTGTTCTTGGGATTTTTCCGTGTATTTTCCTACTATAAAACTTAAATCCACCATTGAGACCCAACCCTACCCTTGCAGGTTATGATTTGAACAAATATATTACCTGAGGATGCTTCTATATAAATATCACTAATCATGGATTTGCTCTTCTTGAGAAGAACATTTTTTAAAAAAATATATTTTAATGTAAAACTTGGATACCCCATTCTGGCCCCACCCTATCCTGGGGGGCTATGATTTGAATAAACTAAAATCTACACTACCTGATGATGCTTCTATATAAATATCACTAATCATGGCTTCGCAGTACTTGAGAAGAAGATTTTAAAAGATTTCCCTACATATTCCTATGTAAAACTTTGATTGGCCATTGTGGCCTCGCCCTAACCCCAGGGGTCATGATTTGAGCAAATTTTAATTTACACTACCTGAAGATGATTCATCATAAGTTTCATCTTTCCTCTCTCAATGGTTCTTGAGAAGAAGATTCTTAAAGATTTTTCATATATATTCCTATGTGAAATTTTGATCGCCCATTGTGGCCCCACCCTACCCCCGGGGGTCATGATTTGAACAGACTTGAATTTACACCACCTGAGGATGATTTCACATGAGTTTCATCTTTCCTGTCTCAATGGTTCTTGAGAAGAAGATTGTTAACGATTTTCCCTATATATTCCTATGTAAAACTTGGATCGACCATTGCGGCCCCACCCAACCCCCGCGGGTCATGATTTGAACAATCTTGAATCTACACTACTGGAGGATGATTTCACATGAGTTTGTCTTTCCTGTCTCAATGGTTCTTGAGAAAAAAATTTTAAAGATTTTTTCTATATATTCCTATGTAAAACTTTGATCGGCCATTGTGGCCCCATCCTACACCCGGGTGTTATGATTTGAACAAACTTGAATCTACACTACCTGAGGATGATTTCACACATGAGTTTCATCTTTCCTGGCCCAGTGATTCTTAGAAGAAGATATTTAAAGATTTTTCCTTTATATTCTTAATTAAAATTTGATCGGCCATTGTGGCCCCACCCTACCCTCGGGGGTCATGATTTGAACAAACTTGAATCTACACTACCAGAGGATGATTCCACATGAGTTTCATCTTTCCTGGTCCAGTGGTTCTTGAGAAGAAGATTTTTTAGAAATGCCATTAATTTTTCACAAAGTCATAATTATCTCCCCTTGGAAGAGGGCATGGCCCTTCATTTGAACAAACTTGAATCCCCTTTACCTAAGAATACTTTGTGGCACGCCACGGACAAATTTTGATCAGAAAAGCTCACTTGAGCCTTCGGCTCAGGTGAGCTAAAAATAATGAACACTGAAACAAAATTTTATTTGTTTTTTGGAATTTATTCAAGTTGTTCGCGAACTTTTTGATTACCCCTCGTACTAATTGTTAGACCGACATTTCTCTCGTTGGATTTTTATTAGCAATAGATATACACATGTAGAACAATATTTATAAGGGTATAACAATACATATGTATTAATTACTTACTTGTTGCAACAGGGGTTAGTACAATGTCATGGTCGATGAACTGACCCCATGTAAAGGTCATCAGGGATAGACTATTATCTTTGGGTGTGATCTCTTTTGTTCCTAAACCTCGAAACACCTCGTTACTTATTATGCGAGGACTCAATAATGCCTTTCCAGTTCCCGACCTTTCTCGGGGTTTCGTTATACCTACAAAATCAAGATGTAAGAACCTTTTTCTGATTTTTTAATCTTCTCTTAATCAATATGTAGAATATCTGTGCGGTTCATTTCGTAGCTCTGTGCATATTGTCATGTGCGACAAAATACATTTTATAAACTGGGATAACATGTATTATAAACTGGTATCGAGGGCAACATGTCTTTTGTCGGACCAAAGAATCTGTCGAACTTTTTGCCTGAGTCCAAAATGCCTTAGGCAAACAGTGTGGTTCTAGGGATTGACAGACCGCTTTTGTCCGAGCACACAGTCAATATATGTTTCGTTGTACCTTTCAATTTTAATCAATACTCTTATATCTTGTGCTGCCTTCCACGATAAATTTTTCTTTTCGTACACTATTGTTGTAAAACTCGGTAAATTCCGACAATGTCGAACACCAACGAATGCAAACGAGATTTAACCGATGCGCCCACAGTGTGACGTAAGCAGTCCAATATCTCACTCAGTGGTCGGATCATAATTTTTGTATGACTCCTTAGTTATATATTGCAAATGTTAAACTTTTTAGTGCAGATTTATAAAGAATGTACTTTTTAGTGCAGATTTATAAAGAATGTATTTTTTAGAGATGCAGCAACAAGTATCTACACTCGCTTCACATATCGTCCATCGGTACATATTGTCAATGGCGAAAATATACACCGAGACGAGATTTTTCTTCTGTAATAAAATATCAGACATGCAGAGTGATATTCTAATGGATGTTATTGAAATTTACCGTCGTCATATTGAGGAGGAAGATATCGTGATTGTATTGCTCCCTTTGATCCAAGTGTAGGGTACCGGATGTTGTTACATCTGCCGTCTGCTGAGCGATATGGCGAATTAACGTATATTTCACATCGTAACGATGTACGACGACAAAATTGTTTTCCAAAGGACTCACGATACGCCTTTGATCTAATCAGCTGATGAATGCTTTTACCTGATCTGTAATTCAAAAAAGTCATAATTTATTGAATATAGATATTTTTTAATATTGTTTGGATGACAATACAAACTTAAGTTTGAAAAAGTTTCAACTTATTTCTAAAAATCCTCAGATTACAACTTTTAAACATGAGCTAATATGTCGGAGTAAAATGACGTACAGCCTTACTAGCTCTTTGTTGACTTCTATATATAGCCTTCCCGCGTTTGATGTGTTTTCCTCAAAAGCCTTCTGTTTTCTTATAAAGTCAAATAATTTACTCTCGTCTCTTGGGAGTTCTGAATAACACAGAGTCAACAATTAAGTATGACCATAGACTGAAAAGGATTCATAAAAAATAAACAATTAATGATAAGGTTCATAAACCATTTGCTCAATCAAATTCTCCAAAAGAAATGCATTTTATAATAAAATACAAACAATTATAGCGTAACTTGCGGGGCAAAATTGAACCAAAAAGACACTTCGAATTGATAAATCTCTAAAGGAAAAAGAAAGCATTTAGGTCATTAAGAGTTATCTCTCTTACCAGAGTATCAATGAACCTTTAATTATGTTAATGTTACCGTTAACCACAATCTTTTTAAAGGGGTTTGTTTAATTGATACTAAATTAACATTTATGTTATCTGAAAAAAGACAGTTAAACTTACGCTGATCGTCTGTATTTGAGCACGTTCTTTCAAACTTCATATTTCTGTAGCCATTATCAATAGCTTTAGACACAATGTCATCCACAGATAGATCACTTGAACAAAGCAGGATTAATTTCAGGAGGAAAATACAGACTGTCAAAGCTGTATCAGCCAAAACCATTATCGGTGATCGGTCTCTAATTTATAAATACATGCATTCCAACGGAATTGTACCTGTTCCAATATAAAAATAAAATTGCAGACTCCTAGAGACTTATTCACTCATACACGATGTTGTCAATAAATGAATTGGATTTGTCCAATATTTTGTTTTATAGACCTTTAATAGGATTAAATTGTTTTCATTCTGATAATAGCCTTGTTCATTTTGAGAAAGCATATGCTTTTCCTGATAAAACTAAAACAATTTTGTAGACCTATCTGATCCGGAATTATTATATGATATTCAAGTGATTCTGTAACATAGATACATGTATATCAAAATGCAATTGGTGCTTCATTTTAGACTTACAAACAATGGCTTAAAAACATCTAAGCTAAACTACATGAAGACACCTATAAACTATAATTATTGTATAATTGTAGGCAATTTATATTCCATTCTCCGGGGCCTATAAACCACTTAGATTAGCCCACCATTGATCTCAGTCTCACTTTTCTACTATTGGCTCTAAATTCGCTAGAATTGAGTTTCTTTATGTGTATTTCAAGTTTTGACTTTTAATAGGAGAGAAAAAAATTGTTGGAAAAGATAATTAAGTCACAATTCTTTTCATTAATGATTGAAATACATGTTACGTAATACATGTCATACAGACATGTAACATAACATGCCATATATATAACGTAACATGACATGATTAAATTAAATTTCTGATGCTTAGCAATACAAATAATTTGTAAAAAAAAAAAATTAAACAAGTCTATAAACATTTTTCACTCTCATGTAGAAAAAAATTTTTAAGCTACATTTGATGCATCACAAACTGATTATCGTAACACTGACAGACTCCTCTACTTAGCAAGCCAAATCAACCACAAACTTCCATTATTTTATCAAAAAGATAATAATTCTAACACCTGATAATTTTTATCTTTGATATTTAAAAAAAAAAAGAGGCCAAGGGGCTACATCGTTCACCTGAGCAACTAGCTAGGTAAAAGCAAAAATCTGGGGGTCATGATTTGTACACACTTAAATATTTACTACCAGAGGATGCTTCTACATGAGTTTCATCTTTCACGGTCTAGTGGTTCTTGCAAAGATTTTTTAAAGATTTTTCCATGTATCCTTATGTTAAACTTTGATCTCCCATTGTGGCCGTACCCTACCCCCGGGGGTCATGATTTGAAGAAATTTGAATCTACACAACACGAGTTTCATCTTTCCTGGCCCACTTGTTCTTGAGATTGAAGATTTTTAATAGATACCATTAATTTACCACTAATTCATAGTTATCTGCCCTTGGAAGAGGGTATGGACCTTCATTTGAACAAATTTGAATTCCCTTCACCCAAGGATATACCCCGCTGGAGGAAAAAAGGAGAGGATGCTCAGACCCCTCACTACTTCCACGGATTTGCATAGTTATTGAATTATGTACTGAAGCAAACAAAAAATGAAAATATGGATACAAAGATTTGACTGCTTATTCTTTAAAAGGTTCTTTTAACATAAATATTTATCACACAATAATAATAGTTTGTACACGTCATGCGTCATAGCTTCTTCATTTCAGATGCTAAATACTATCATGTAGTAATTAAAAAAGGGCTCAATCGGAATTCGAACCGGGGGTCTTTCGCATGAGAAGCGAAAATCTTTCCCATCGGCCATCGACGAACTTATCCAATCAAATCCAAACAATAGGTCACATACATATGTTTACATCACGTTCTACATTGTCACATTTTACAAAAGAAAAAAAAAACAAGTGCGTCTAGTTTACTCTCTACCATACCTTTTGACTTCAAAATCAATAGGCGTCTTCTTTAGGCCATAGGGAGTTGTCATAAAAAAAAATAGCCACATAAGTTCAAATGCTTCTCAAGATATCGGGAATGAAATTGGAAATGAAAGTGTTACAGACAGATAACACAATTTTTTGTGTACTTATATTTAAAAACATTTTAAAAACAATATAGTTTAAAAATCAGCTCAAAATTAAGAAAATGACAAATATGATTTATTTTTTTATAATACCATTCATTGCAAAAATTCAAAGATACAAAACATATATTTGAGGAAAGACATTGTCCCCCACGTCAATCGATGAAAATTCCTGTGTAGTTAAAAGTAAAATATACAAAAATCCAACCTTGTTTTGGAATAAGTGTACAACAGAAAAAATAGACATTAAAATGTAGCACACAGTCGCAGGCTTTACTGAAGTATTCGAACTCTTAACGCCAGGGAAAAAGACAATTAAGGTCAGACTTCCAAAATATATTGTTTTGTTTTTACAAGTAGAGGTACTGAAACAAGTTTCCTCACAAAAAATTAGTTTACCTTAAATTTACCATAGGGTCATATTACATTATCCGTATGGGTAATCTTTACATATAACACAATTTTTGGTGTACTTATATTTAAAAACATTTTAAAAACAATATAGAAATCAGAAGAAAATGACAAATATGATTTTTTTTTATAATACCAAGAGATACAAAACATATATTTGAGGAAAGTGTCGTTTGACCTTAAGTTTTTGTTTTTGGGGGTCTCCGGTTCAACCACCACCCACCCCTTTTCAGATTTTGATCAGTACTTATTTGTTTTGTTTTTACTTAAAAATTTATTACTTTTACCATTTTTATGCAAACCTCACCTCCCCACCCACTCTCTCTTCCCGCTCACACTGTTCCCGTCTCTCCTCTATCCCCCTCCCACCCTCTCTCATCCCACTGTCTCTCACTTACCCCAATCTCTCTCACCCCACTTTCTCTCTCTCATCCCACCCCACTTTGTCTCTCACCCCACTTTCTCTTTCACCCTACTTTCTCTTTCTCTCTTATCCCACTCTTTCACCAACTCCCCTCTTCTCACCCCACTCCAAACTTTCTCACCCCACTACACTCTTTCTCTATCAACTCACTTTTTCTCTCCCCACTCACTCTCTACTCACTCTCAAGACGGGAGTATGAGAGAGTTATCTTCTCCCCACTCCAATCAGGAGTAGGGAGTCGAGGAGACGTGGGCATAGGGCTGCTAAATAGAAAGGGTAAAGTTTCCCTTTCGTTTAACCCTATCCTATGTCTCCCTCTCCCAGCATATTTTCTTTCACTCCACTCTCTCCATCTTTCGTACCCTCTCTTTCTTTTTTTTTTTTATTTTTCTGCTTTACGACATTTCGACAAGTATGCGTCGTAGAAAACTTTATATACGAAAACATTATTAAAAAAGCAATAGTGCTTTAAGTCTGGCATTACTATTATCGCCAAAATTTATGGTACTGGTTGGTTAGATTCAAACTAAATCACAACCAATAATTTTTAATTATGATTTTGAACATTCTTGAAAAATTAATCTTCCAAAGAAGCATATCTGTTCATTAATAATCACGAAATAAACCATAGAAATTTGCAACGCATACAAAACGTTTACGCTGAGAATAGAGCTATTGAACCACTAAAATTAAGTGCCAAGTGCGATTGCTATTTCTACTTAAACATTGTATGTATATATCAGATTTTCAGTTAAAATTGTTTTGCAACTTTTATTGGTAATTAAAAAGACTGTGTATATGGTATAAACCTACATGATTATTCATGTATGGGTTGCAAATTTTATTTACTGTAAGTTATTCATGTGATATCTGGATATGACAATGAATATAAAACTAAATTAAAAAGACATATCGATGGTGAAAATATCACTAAATGTTTCTGATTCCTTTTATTGTTGGCATGCATGTTTCTGGCCATAAAGGATTTGACACATGTATATATTACTAGTATTTGGTTTTCTCTACTGACGATTTGGTGTTCACTAAATCGCCTCTGGTGTAACACTCCACCTTTGCGAGATCTTTCTGAATGGGGTGTCAATTGGTTGGTTACTGGACCAATCAATTATAGAGTTTTTTTTTATTCAAAGTCATTCTGTTAAGTACTGAAGTTATGGAGACGACGGGGGTTAACATAATTTTTAACAAGCTAATTCAGAGAATTTGTGTCCCCCGCTTAGGGAAAAGTAAACCATGCGCAGTTCGGGGAGGGGGGAGGAGTCGGATCCCCCTGACTGAATTTGTAGAATTATTTAATGTATACATGTATACTGAAGCAAATAAAATATGCTAATATGAATACAGTATAAAGATTTGGTTGCTTATTCTTTATTATGTGTATAGAAGATTCTTTTTACATGGAATATTTATCACACTGTAATGATGATTTTATGAGTTTGTACAAGCCAGACCTCATAATTTTTTTCATTTCACACGCTGAATACTATCATTTAGTAAAAAAAAAATATTTCGGGAAAAAAAAGAAAATGGATCGACGAAAATTATATGCTAAGATAAAGTCACATACCTGTATATATATTCACGTTCGATATTGTCAAAATTTTACACAATGCATGGTGTCTAATTTAACCTTTATTAAACAGTTCTAATAGAAATAATAAGAATATAAAGTCCGCCGAGAACCTGTTTTATACGTAATAACTCTCCTCATGCCCTGTGCTAAAAATAGCGACATGTAATACTGATAAAGCAAACGGGGCGGGACACTTTGAGAGGGGTGAGAGAGGTCCTAGGGAATTTTGGTATAAAATTACATTGCAAAAGCTCAAAATCCTCTTGAAATATCGCCCGGAAAGGATAGTGTTACACACAAACAGAATGTATGAATTTACGACCTTGAACTTTGACCTTTTGACCTCAAAATCGACAGGGGTCTTCCATAGGCCACAGGGAGTTGTTATGTAAAATTTCATTGAAAGATATATCGCGCGGAAACGAAAGTGTTATAACAGACAGAATTTGTGAATTTATGACCTTGACCTTTGACCTTTTGATCTCAAAATCAATAGGGTTCTTTTTTAGTCCATAACCATTTGCTGTGCAAAATTTCATTGCGAAAGCTCAAAGGGTTCCCGAGATATCGTGTGGAAACGAAAGCGTTACAGACAGACAGAGTGACGGACGGACGGACAGACCCAAATTAATATCCCCCACTTTTCAAGCGGGGGACAATAACTCTCCACATGCCTCTGTGCTAAAAATAGTGCCAAGCGACATTTAATACAATAAATAATAAAAAAAGGGGGGAAGAGACACTTTGAGAGGGGTGAGGGAGGCTCTAGGGAGTTTTGGGAAAATTTTCATTGCAAAACCTAAAAATTTTCTTGAAATATCGAAAGGAAACGATAGTGTTACACACAGACGGAATATATAAATTTACGACCTTGAACTTTGACCTTTTGACCTCAAAATCAATAGGGATCTTCCTTAGGCCACGGGGAGCTGTTATGTAAAATTTCATTGCAAGAGCTCAAAGGAGTTTCGAGATATCGCGCGGTTAAGAAAAATTAAATTTAAAACAGACAGAATCAATTAATTTATAACCTTGACCTTTGGCCCTCAAAATCGATAGGGTTCTTCTTTAGGCCATAGAAAGTTGCTATGCAAAATTTCAAAATTTCTTTGCGAAAGCTCAAAGGGTTTTTGAGATATCATGCGGAAACGAAAGCGTTACAGACAGAGGGACGGACGGACGGTCGGACAGACACAAATTAATATAATATAAAGAGGATGATTTTCGTAATTTCATTGGCTGAAAGGACGTCAAGTGATATTCCTCCTTTTGTGATATAGACGCGAAAGTGCGTCGACGGAAAATGATATCGTACGACACAGCGCTGCACTGAAGTTACGTAGAACGTGACGTCATAATATAAGAAGCGTATTTTTAACCATTGTGACATAATGACAGCCAGGTATGACTGTGTCGGTGCATTCACTTTGAATTATTATGTAATATAACTATCATGGACTTCAGTGTCCTTATAACCACATATCGACCTACCCTGAAGTCCATAATTGTATAATATCCCCCACTTGCAGTGAAAGTAGGGGACAATTACTCTATATAGATAAAACCAATATCGTAACATGTGCGGATGCACGTAATTTTGACAAACTCGTATTAAAAACTGTGCGAGAGGACAAGATCAAAAATCTATTTTTTAGGCTATAAAAGAAAATTAATACTGCCTTATGATACATTTCTTTAATATTCTTTAAAAATCCTTTTGGGTTTTAATAATTCTGAATGCAGTCGTTTGATTCAGTCGTAACATGAACACATAATCGCTTCGTTCGTCACCATTACGATGTCTGTCAATCGGTACGTGTTTTACAAACGTAACTTTGTAACCATTGTGATAGGTATGACTGTGTTGCATTCACTTTGAATTATTATGTAATATAACAACTTCAGTGAACGGTCAAGAAAATTTAAATATTCGCTAACTTTCTGTGTCTTCGGTCAATATCAATTGCCATGAGTCCTTATAACCACATATCGACCTACCCTGAAGTCCATAATTGTATAATATCCCCCATTTGCAGTGAAAGCAGGGAGAAATTTTCTATATCTAAAACCAATATCGATAACATGTGCAAAGCACGTGAATATTTTCATCAGCAAACTCGTATTTGTGACAAATTTAAAATTTTATTTTTTAGGCTATAAAAGAAAATTAATACTGCCTTATGATACATTTCTTTAATATTCTTAGAGAAAATCCTTTTGGCATGTTTTAATAATTCTATACCGTTTGATTCAGTCGTAACATGAACACATAATTGCTTCGTTCGTCACCATTACGATGTCTGTCAATCGGTACGTGTTTTACAAACGTAACTACTGTACATGTTCTTTGTGTAAATTAACAACAGACAAAAAATGGCGGCTTCTCAGACTCTTTCGGTATTGGCTCTCATCGAAATGTAAAGACATCCAAATTTTACATAGAACACTAGAGAAAATTTAAATATTCTGTTAACATTTTTTAAATCAAATTTCCCCACTAAGAAATAGCACGAAACACCCACTTGCCAAGGCAGACACATGTAGCATTCTACAAATTTGTTAATTTCTCAGCACGCATATTTTTTTACATGAATATGTAATAAGTTTTAAATAATTGTTATATATGGAAATTTTCAGTAGAAAAGAAAGACAAGAGAGTTTGCATAAAAGAATTACTTTATTTTTATAACAATGAACTCGATTCTTTTTATTTGGGACATACTGTGTATTAAAATACGTTGTATGTTTTCAGTACTTTCATTCCTAAACAGTAATGAATGAAGAGATTCTGTGTTCAAGATAATAACGCAGTATATTTATCTTTTATTTTGACATGGTTGAAAATGCCACCCTAAAATTTTTGTAGAATTATCAAATTCATTTGAAGACCAAAAAAAAGTTGATGAAAAAAATCTATTAATTTTATCTTTTCTATATATTTGCATATATACTTTTCAATATGAACCATTTTTTATTTTTATTTTTTAATCATTTATTTTATATTCCTCTTGTTTAAATCATGTGTCAAGATGTAATCAAGAGAGAAATTATTAATTATAAACCTATATTGATTTATTTGGTAACAGTGATTCTGAGATCAGAAGTCAGCTATGTTTTATGGCTCCCTAGTCAGACGACGAACGCTTTAGAAATGCACTTGTAAGTAAGCTTTTAAGTTTAAATGGATTTTTTATTCAAGAAAAAAAATTAACATAATTTGATCTCAAATTAAGGAAACTTACCTATCTTGAGTTTTAAACAAATCCTTGAAACAGGTAGTGTAACAACTGGACTGAGCGACACACCTGTTACAGGACGTAAAGAAATCAAAGGCTATTTATCACGGTAATAGGCAAGTAATCCTAATGTGTACAAAATGTGACCAATCACTTTAAACTAAAGTATGACTGCAGAAAATTAAACCTTGTAGTGTGATTTTTATTTCTTACATGTATATGCATCCACTTAACGCGATATTTAGTAACTGTTTTAAACGCAGTGCATTCCAATGACCACAAAGCATAGAACAAAACAATTAATAGGAAATGTCTCAAAATAGGATTGATATGATTTATGGTATTACTTTGTTAAGCAATATTGACATTAAAGAATAGGCTTGTTATTGCATGTAAGAAATGTTTGAGTAACTATTTGTTTGGAATAATTGATAAAAATCATTTATTTTTTTGTGACAGGTGGCACAGAACCTCTACCTAGACCGATCCTACTCACTACAGGCACAGAACCTCCACCTAGTCTGATCCTACTTGTTAAAGCCACAGGTCCTCCACCTAGTCTGATCCTACTCACTACAGGCACTGGTCCTCCATCTAGTCTGATCCTACTTGTTAAAGCCACAGGTCCTCCATCTAGTCTGATCCTACTCACTACAGGCACTGGTCCTCCATCTAGTCTGATCCTACTTGTTAAAGACACAGAACCTCCACCTACTCTGATCCTACTTACTACAGGCACAGAACCTCCACCAAGTCTGATCGATCTTGTTAAAGACACAGGCCCTCCACGTAGTCTGATTCTACTCACTACAGACACAGGCCCTCCACCTAGTCTGATCCTACTTATTAAAGACAGGCCCTCCACCTAGTCTAATCCTACTCCCTACAGACACAGGCCCTCCACCTAGTCTGATCCTACTCACTACAGACACAGGCCCTCCACCTAGTCTGATCCTACTTGTTAAAGACACAGGCCCTCCACCTAGTCTGATCCTACTTTTTTAAGACACAGGCTCTCCACCTAGTCTGATACTACTCACTACAGGCACAGGTCCTCCATCTAGTCTAATCCTACCTGTTAAAGACAGGCCCTCCACCTAGTCTGGTCCTACTCCCTACAGACACAGGCCCTCCACCTAGTCTGATCCTACTTGTTAAAGACAGGCCCTCCACCTAGTCTGATCCTATTCACAACAGACACAGGCCCTCCACCTAGTCTGATCCTACTTGTTAAAGACACCGAACCTCCACCTGGTCTGATCCTACTTACTACAGGCACAGAACCTCCACCAAGTCTGATTCTACTTGTTAAAGACACAGGCCCTCCACCTAGTCTAATCCTACTCACTACAGACACAGACCCTCCACCTAGTCTGATCCTACTTGTTAAAGACACAGGCCCTCCACCTAGTCTGATCCTACTCACTACAGACACAGGCCCTCCACCTAGTCTGATCCTACTTGTTAAAGACACAGGCCCTCCACTTAGTCTGATCCTACTTGTTAAAGACAGGCCCTCCACCTAGTCTGATCCTACTTGTTAAAGACACAGGCCCTCCACCTAGTCTGATCCTACTTTTTTAAGACACAGGCCCTCCACCTAGTCTGATCCTACTCACTACAGACACAGGCCCTCCACCTAGTCTGATCCTACTTGTTAAAGACACAGGCCCTCCACCTAGTCTGATCCTACTCACTACAGACACAGGCCCTCCACCTAGTCTGATCCTACTTGTTAAAGACACAGGCCCTCCACCTAGTCTGATCCTACTTGTTAAAGACACAGAACCTTCATCTAGTCTGATCCTATTTTTTTAAGACACAGACTCTCCACCTAGTCTGATCCTACTCACTACAGACACAGGCCCTTCACCTAGTCTGATCCTACTTGTTAAAGACAGGCCCTCCACATCTACTACAACAGACACAGGCCCTCCACCTAGTCTGATCCTACTTGTTGCCCTTCACCTAGTCTGATCCTACTTGTTAAAGACAGGCCCTCCACCTAGTCTGATCCTACTTGTTAAAGACACAGTCCCTCCACCTAGTCTGATCCTACTTGTTAAAGACACAGGCCCTCCACCTAGTCTGATCCTACTTTTTTAAGACACAGGCCCTCCACCTAGTCCGATCCTACTCACTACAGACACAGGCCCTCCACCTTGTCTGATCCTACTTGTTTAAGACACAGGCCCTCCATCTAGACCGATCTTACTCACGACAGACACAGGCCCTCCACCAAGATTGATCCTTCTCAGTACAGACACTGGCCCTCCACCTAGTCTGATCCTACTTGTTAAAGACACAGGCCCTCCACCTAGTCTGATCCTACTTGTTAAAGCCACAGGTCCTCCACCTAGTCTGATCCTACTCACTACAGGCACTGGTCCTCCATCTAGTCCGATCCTACTTGTTAAAGACAGGCGCTCCACCTAGTCTGATCTTACTCCCTACAGACACAGGCCCTCCACCTAGTCTGATCCTACTTGTTAAAGACACAGGCCCTCCACCTAGTCTGATCCTACTTACTACAGGCACAGAACCTCCACATTGTCTGATCCTACTTGTTAAAGACACGGGTCCTCCATCTAGTCCGATCCTACTTGTTAAAGACACAGGCCCTCCATCTTGTCATATCCTTCTCACTTAAGACTCAGGTCCTCCATCTAGTCTGATCCTACTTATTACAGGCACTGGCCCTCCACCTAGTTCGATTTTAAATTGCTACAAGCACTTACCCTCCATCTCGTTCGATCCTACTCACTACAGGCACAGACTCTCCACCTCCTACTCACTACAGGCACAGACTCTCCACCTCCTCCGATCTTACTTAGAAAAGACACCTGCCCTCCACCTAGTCCAATCCTATACTTAATACAAGCACATTTTCTCCACCTAGTTCAAATCTACATGTAGTACTATCATAGCAGCAACGTGATATTTCATTTGAAGAAAATATCAATTTTTCTTTTTTTTTTTTTTACAAAAATTAGCACATTTCGAATGTCATTGACGTAAAAAATGATTTCATATATTTTGTTTAAAATAATTTTTTTTTAAATAAAATATTTTTGTTTGAAATAATAAAATTGGATTTTTATGCCAGCAGAATGAAATTCTATGACAAAAAAATTTGCATCATCAGGAGACATATTGCTATAGATACAAACATTTCAAAGTATATTGTGACGTGATGTAACGTCAAATAGTGTTGCACTTTAGTACAGTTCATTATGACGTCATTATGTTGCGTTATTACGTTAACAATTAGACAAATAATGCGGGAAAATTATAAATTGTCTATCATAACAGGGCATTTAGCTTTGGTTGAAACAATGAAATAAAATGTTTTTCCTTGGTTTCACGTTCTTTTTCGGAAGTCTTGTTGTAGAACTTGTATATAAGAAACACTGCAAAGTTAGGAAAAACGTTTTCAGCACATGTTCTGAAGTGTCCGCTAACGGCAGTGCACTAGTACTCGGTTTGACGAATCTGTTGACGATGGACAGTCATTCGGTGCCTAAGGGTGACCCGGTTTGGTCAATAAAATGCTCGCTGCATCCTGAACATGTCATGATGTATATCAAATTGGAACTCTCGCAGGTAAAAGAAGAATGAGTAACGAATTTTCTTCCGTTTTCAATATGTCCGGCCGGCCGTCCGTCTTTCTGTACGTCCGTCCGTATGTCTGTTACGCTTTGGGGTACCCATCTCTTATCTGCAACTCCTCTTATACCACTGTGTGAAATTTAATGAAACTTTCACAGAATCTTTAAAACATATTGCTATTGTGGACCTCTTATTTTACTTTTTGATCCGACACATATTTTGGGTTTCCCGGCCACAGCAAAACATGGACTTTGCCATTATAACCATATGGGAGGCGGGGGGTATCACTGATTGAGCTAATTGCTCACAGTACCTCTAGTTTGTTATTGCTTTATTGTACATGTACATATATAGTGTTTATGCATACCAAGTACTGCTTCGAATGCACGTCCGGCATTCCCTTGAGGCATTATTTACATAGCGACGGACACAGGTTTTCCATAGTTACTCGTATATGGTTTTTTCCTGGGCGGTTTTTAATGTCTTTGATAGGGATACAATGCATAGCATGTAACAAATAGTTAACAGAAAACATTGCAGTACTTCATTGATCACATACACATTTATAATGAACATGTATGCCTGTTTCTTATGAATTGTTATAAAATAAATGCCAGCAGCTCCCACTAAGCTAGCCTGGCTTACAGCTAAAGTGTTGTATTATTATTCCCCCTGCTTGAAAAGCGGGAGGGTATATAGTAATCGTTATGTCCGTCCGTCCGTCTGTCTGTTACGATTTGGGGTACCCATCTCTTATCCGCAACTCCTCCTATACCACTAAATGAAATTTGATGAAACTTTCACGGAATCTTTATTACATATTGCCATTGTGTACCTCCTATTCTTTTTTTTCGATCCGACACATATTTTGGGTTTCCCACAACAAAAGATGGACACTCTTATTATATTCATATTGGAGGCGGGGGTATCATTTCGTGAGCTCATTGCTCACAGTGCCTCTAGTTTGAGGTGTAGTCTGTCAAATAATGAGTGAAGATTATACCTTAACATCAGTTCCCTAGGTTTACCTGTCACTGGTGCTTATTCTGTTCTTACCCTTAACTTCTTGATTTTCTCCAACAATCAATCTTCTTAGTTCAGCCTTCTGATTCAGCCGTAACCTTCTGAATACCTGATTTCCCTAATGCTTCGCTTTATATACCCTTGGACCGGTCTATTCCAAGGGTAGTCATGTCATTCCATTATTTTGGGTCTTCTGTGCGTTTATTTAAACGCCCCTTTACCATTACAATATTAGGGGGTCAAAAATTCAAGCGAGTTTGTTGCTTGTGGCCTGATGTATGCCCATGGCATCCGGTTTAACCTTTCTTATATATTTTCTGCGTGGACCTCAGAGTCCACGCAATAACTTTCTGGTAGTTAGGAAGACATAGCTACGTACGTATTTATAGCTACTTACGTATTAAGTCGCCCGCATGGTGCAGTGATAAAGGCTCTTGAGTCGGAACGTAAGGAGCTGATCCTTACGTCGTGGGTTCGAATCCGACTGTCAGTGTGGGACGTGGAGATCGGTCCCCCTTCGGTTTAGACCGTATAATCCAGCTAGTACACTTATTTAATAGAACATTCCAAAGAAAAGGCGAAAAGAATTTCTATTTTGAGAAGTGGATTGAAATGCTGTTTGAAATTTGAATTTCAATCCAATGTTTTCTCGGCCGTTCGCGTCGTATAAAGCGCGGACGGCCGAGAAAACCTCCAGGTTTTCTCCGACGTCGGCATTGAGTGTATTGTGGACGGCCGAGAAAACCTTCAGGTTTTCTCCGACGTCGGCATTGAGTGTATTGCGGACGGCCGAGAAAACATTGGATCGAAATGCAACTTTCAATAAAGCATTTCAATCCACCTAGGCTATTCCCCGAGAGAAATTCTTAATGGTTCATCAAAAGGACAGTAGATACATGATTTGAATTTCTGTATTATATACATTCAACTCTCTTCATGAATGTGTAACTATTCTGTAAAGTCCACTTTGGGCATAATCAGGAAACTAGAGGTACTGTGAGCAATGAGCTCACTAAATGATACCCCCCGCCTAACATAATGTCCATGTTTTGCTATATATTGTTTTACGGTAATGTGTAAAGAGGAATAACTCGTCCTATCAAATATTATCCAGAAACTTCTATATGTGACGTCATAGGTAAGGATAAAATGGTAATGTCCATGTTTTGCTATGGGAAACCTAAAATACCGGGTACGTGTAGAATAAAAAAGTAAAATAGGAGGTGCACAATGGCAATATTTAATAAAGATTCTGTGAAAGTTTCATTAAATTTCCTTCAGTGGTATGAGAGGAGTAGCGGATAAGAGATGGGTACCCCAAAGCGTAACAGACGGACAGACGGACGTACAGACGGACGGAAATACCGATTACTATATACCCTCCCACTTTTCAAGCGGGGGGTATAAATATGTTTAAAAATCATAGCCTTCTCACTCTCTTCGTGTAACATGTCTTTACATGATATGTTACATATATATGTACAATGTGTTAGATATAACTTTTAAACCACGAAATTTAGGCAATAAGAACCTTCTTCTTTAATGTTGATGAAGCTAGTACACTTATTTAACAGAACATTCCAAAGAAAAGGCGTAAAGAATTTCTGTTTTGAGAAGTGGATTGAAATGCTGTTTGAAATTTGAATTTCAATCCAATGTTTTCTCGGCCGTTCGCGTCGTATAAAGAACGGACGGCCGAGAAAACCTCCAGGTTTTCTCCAACGTCGGCATTGAGTGTATTGCGGACGGCCGAGAAAACACTGGATCGAAATGCAACTTTCAATAAAGCATTTCAATCCACCTAGGCTATTCCCCGAGAGAAAGTCTTAATGGTTCATCAAAAGGACAGTAGATATGATTTTAATTTCTGTATTATATACACTGAACTCTCTTCATGAATGTGTACCTAATCTGTAAAGTCCACTTTGGGCATAATCAGGAAAATAAGTTAAAAAATCATAGCCATTTCACTCTCTTCGTGTAACATGCTTGATTCGATATGTTACATGTAAAGATCAACGCACTTTTTAAACTCACATGATTTTTCGCACAAATTAAGGTCACATTGTTATGATGTAATATTGTGTGTCGAGACAACAAAATACATTTCAAAAGTATTTGTTTACAAAATTTGAGCTTTATTTCATTCACTGAAACATAATTTACACAAATCAATTGGTAGAACTTTGATATATCCATGGCTGAAAAATAACAATTATTCTCATTTGAATTTTTGTGGTTTCTTGCCAATTGCAGCTGTCTTTTTATCCGTTCTTTTGAAAGCAATAGCTCTTGGCAGAAACGTAGACATGAGAACAGTACAGCTACTGTAACTTGTATTTTCTGTACATTTTGACTCTTTAACTCGGGGTGGTAATAGTATTTTCATCTGTTTGACTGCTTTCTATGTTAATAAGGTGGGATTTTTCAGTCAACTTCTAAAATCTAGAATCATGAATTCATCCCACTGCAAAATTAGCGTTTCAAACCGTAAATGCAGAAGAATTTTTCTTTTCATAGAAGGAATTTACTATTCAAAAAAATAAACAATACTTCATTATCCTACCCTTTAGTGTGGTTTCCTTCTGCAATGTTATCCCTTTTCGGCGCTACATTTCGACAAAACCAAGAGAAGTATGGTAATTAAATGAGCAAAGATTTTTAGAAAAAATACTCACCTTGAAGAATAAAATTTTAAATTTTCAACTACATGGTTTCAAGGAAAGCTCGTTTTATACAATTTGTAAAAACCTATGGTAGAATCGTATAGTCGAAACATCCTACCATTTATTTATAAATTCCCCTTTAAAATATCAATTTTGGAAATTAAGATAATATTTTAAAAGACATTTATGCTTGACACTATCTATGTAATATAACGAAGGGCTATGTCATTGTACTGCAGTTCGAAAATGGTAATTTTAATTACAACAATGTGACCTTAATTTGTGCCAAAAACCATGTGAGCTTAAAAAGTGCGTTCAGCTCTATATGTACAATGTGTCAGATATAACTTTTGTCAAGGTTTAGGCGATATCTCTAAACGCAAAGATGTTTTAAACTACTAACGAAGTCTGAATTATAACACAGTGTATTTATTGTCTTCAAGATACCCATTTCACTAATAATGTTGAATTAGAATTTTGACTTTAAAGTTTGTCTCGAAAAGAGTGATAAACATGGAAATTATCATATTTTGAAATCATGTACAGAGGGTCATGAGGTTGCACAGTTTTCCAAATTGATACACCAAATTTTTTTGAAAATATTCAAGAGTCAATTGAAGAAATGAACTGTAATAATGTCATATGGTGTGGATACTTTAATTTAGTGTTAAATCCACATACACTATAATTATAAATCAACCGTATTTTTATGAAAATATTCAGGAAAAGAGTCAGAATTGAAGAATATCATGATGTTTTACCATGATTTCAATTAATATTTCAAAGAAATGAAGTCAATATTTACAGAGTGTAACTTTAAAACATAAAAATATAGATAATGCCCTCTTCTAATTAATAAAAATAAAATAATTGAATGCATGTATGTAAAAAGCAAGTAATTTATGTATAATCATATAATACATAAATGATATAATGTATCCATACTTTGTTCAACGATAGCTGTTGAAAATGTTTATAGAATACTACGATTCGCCATCTAGAAAAATACCAGTTTTTTATGACTCGCCTATAAGTCGGACACAGACTTTAAGGCTAAAATTTTTCACCCAAAATACCGACTTATAGGCGAGTATATTAACCAAATACATAGTTATGTTGAATAAGGCTGCCTCTTTCAAAATTTGTGAATTTCAGGGCCCCCGGGTCAGGGGTTCTAGTGTTAGGATGGGGCTCTATTGATTATATAGTGAAATGCATAAATTCATTTAAAATCTTCTTTTCTGCGCCTAGGTATTAAACCAATGCACTATGTACATAGTAATGAGGAGGAAGGATGTCTCTTTGAGATTTATGAATTTCAGGGCCCCTGGGTCAGGGGTTCTTGTGTTGGAGGGGGGCTCTGATGTTTATATAGTGAAAATGCATGAATTCTTTGAAAATATTTTCCTTTGCTCCTGGGTATTATGCCAATGATCTAAGTACATATTAATGATGAAAAAAAACTGCCTCTTCCAAAATGGTTAATTTCCGGGCCTCTGGGTCAGGGGTATTTGGAGGGAGGGGATACATACATGTAGTCTGAAAATAAATTAATGTTTTGAAATCTGCAATTTTGTATTAATCAACAATTTATGATTATATAAAATTAATGTTAAAATTTCCAAAATTTTGAAATATGTGGCCCCAGGGTCAGTGGTTCCTGTGGGACGGGGTGTACAACTGGTTATAAAGTGGAATTGCATTTTCTCTTTGTTACTTTGATCTATCTCTGGGTATTAAGTAACAAAGTAAGCAAGCTAAGTGTATAGTGAGTGTATAGTTATGATAAGCAATGATACCTCTTTTAAAATTGTGAATTTCAAGGCATCTGGTTTAAAACTCAAAATCAAATTCAATTGTTGGAAAGTTGTTAAATGATACTCAGGTGACCTATAAGGCCCTTGGGCCTCTTGTTTATGAAGGGATTTACATGCCTATATAGGTGGTAAGCAATGTAGAATCAATCTCTCTCGATCGATCGTCGACGCAACTTTTTTTTCTTACCCTGTTCTTGATGATTATTAAAACTTAAAAGTCTCAGTAAATATTTAATAATTCATGTAATCCAAAAATAATACAACGCTTTGATTATTTTGAAAATGTTTTTATTGTAAATTTCCTAGGTAGTTTTCAAAGCTGTAGTTCCTTCCTTCTCTACGTGTCACGTGATCCTATACACTGAAAATTATTTAAAAAACACAAGGTAGATATAGAGGGAGTTTTTAAAAAATGACATCTAATACAAAATATTATTTACGTATATATTTTATGGTGTGGGGAGTTAAATCATGATAATTATAATCACTCTTCCAAAAGAGTAAGCGCTACAGTATTTGATGGTGTATTATTCTGCTTCCGAAACCGATCACAGATGGTGTGTTTCAATGAATATCGAATGTGGAAGTCCGTCAACCAAAAGAAAGATATAATGGAGCTTACAGTAGCTCCCATGTAGGTAAAACCAATAATCAATGAGTAGGGCGGCATACAGGCAATACATATTGCCAATAGTAAGTTCATCATATGAAATGGAGCCCAGAATATTAGAAATATCACACTTATCAGATATAAAGTTACAACAGAAAAATTATTTTCATATGCGTAATATCCCGAATTCCTCCTCGTGTTCACCGATCGAGCGTTTGGTGTTCGGCTGTGTTTGGTTGATTTCTGATTAAAAGGGAAAAAAGTTGTTAACATCATCACCAAAACTAAAAATAGAGCAGGAAGAAAAAAAACGAGGATAGGCGAGGCTACTGATGCTTCGTCAACTAGACCAAACACACACATATCTTGAACGTCAATAGGTGATCTCTTAAATCCTCCAATCCACACTGGTATTACAACAGCAATGCCAAATATCCACGGCAGAATTACATATACTTCTCTTTGAAGTCTGAATTTTATTGATTTATATAAGTAGTTCATTCGAGCATATATAAATCTGTCAATGGACATTAGAATTAGAGTCATTAAAGATACGAATGGTAAGAGGACATCAAGGACGATCCATGTCTTACAAACCACTGTCCCCAGCTTCCACCCTGGAGTCATTTCCTGGTACACCACCAGGGAATTCACGAAAAGACCAATCAGGAGATTTATGAAACAAAAGTTGAAGACACAAGCGTACAATGGCTGAGTCCTTAATTCCTTGATAAGCAAAATCACAAAGCAGAGACAAAAATTCAACAGTGTAGAAAGACAGGTAAGAATTATGGCAAAAATGGCAATTGGCAAGGAGTGTACATTGTGGGCTTTTTCAATATCTCTGATAAATAATGTCCAGTTTAGGTCTCCGTGGTAGTCCCCATACAAGTTAAGGCCGTGGCCGTCCTGTATTGAAGCGTTAGTCATCTGAAATAGAAAATGAAATGTATAATTATGATTGATAGTTACAGTTGTATGATTTTTTTCTATTTGAATCTATGATATGTTTTCAAAACCTTTTTAATACTTGTTCTGATCTCTTAACATTTTGAGAGGTTGATGATATGCATACTTATGACTTAACATTTGTGGTGAACATTTAATGCACAAAACTGTAAAATAAAAATATCAATGGCGGCAGGCCAATGTGATTTAAACTTGTGATTTTATAAAATTGAAGGACCATGCTTGATTTTATCTCCTGGGGTGACCGTCTTAAAAACGATGAATGATATAATTTAAAACTACAACTTAAGTTTCAATTAACAAATTGGAATTCTCATTGTTTTTGTCCTCTTGTCAAACAAGAGGCCCAAAGGCCTTATAGGTCACCTGAGTATCCCGTAACAACTTTCTAACAATTGAATTTGATTCGTGTTTTAAACCAGAGGCCATGAAAATCACAATTTTGAAAGAGGCACCATTGCTTATCATAATTTTACACTTAGCATGCTAACTTTGGTTATTAATACCCAGAGGTAGATCAGAGTAACAAAGAGAAAATGCATTTCCACTTTGTAACCAGTTGTGCATTCCCATCCCACAGGAACCACCGACCCTGGGGCCATAATATTTCAAAATTTTGGAAATTTTTTTATGAATTTTATTTCATCAAAAATTGTTGATTAATACCAAAGTGAGATTTCAAAGCATTGATTTATTTTCAGACTATGTAACTCCCACTCCAAATACCTCCATTTTGGAAGAATTCATGTACAGTGTATTTTCATTATATAAACATTAGAGCCCTGCCTTAACACAAGAATTCACAAACCTCAAAGAGACATCCTTTCTCCTCAGAACTATGTATATATAGTTCATTGGTTTAATACCCAGGCGCAGAAAAAACGATTTTCAAAGAAATAATTCATTTTCACTGTATAACCTTTATACCCCCGCCCTAGCACTAGAATCCCAGACCGTGGGGCCATGAAATTCACAATTCTGGAAGAGACAGCCTTATTCAACATAACTTAATGCACTTGGTTAGTTTATTTAATGCTCATGAGCAGAGAAGAAGAATTTTAAAGAATTAATGCATTTTCACTATATAATGTATTTATCCCCACCCTATAACTAGAACCCCGGACCCTTTGGCCATGAATTTCACAATTTTGGTAGAAGACTCAATGCTGATTACAATCATACCAACACTTTGACTGCTTGATGTCCAGGAGTAAAGAAGATTTTTAAAGATTGCACTTATTTTAGTGGTTTTGGCCCCACCCCCAGGCCCCAGGGGGACAGGGACCATAAAATTCACAATTTTTGTTCCCCTTCACCCATAGTTGCTACCTGTATATGCAGAAATTGGTTGAAATTGGTTCAGCGGTTTCAGAGAAGAAGCTGAAAATGTTGAAAACGGGGGATGACTGACGACGGACGAAAACGGATAGCAATAGGTCACCTGCGTTGACCTAAAAAAAATAGAAAACAGAAATAGAAATTCTTATGACATTTAATAGTCAGAATAATCTTAATATATCACCTTGTTAATGTAAATTTAAAGTACTGTTAATGCAAACCTTTTGGTAACATTTAAATATTTTAACTTCATAACCCTAAAGACTGAGTATTAATTAGAAACCCTGTGTGGAGTTATCGACTCTGGGTATTTAACATTAATTTAAAGATCTTATGTTACAGGTTCCAAATTCCACAGCACTTGAACATCAAAGACAACGCCATTATTCAAAAGACACTGCGAGAGATTTATGAATACGACTTAAAAACAAGGGAAGTTAAAAACATAAAAAATGTGTTACCAGTATTTTTCAGCTCCTTTTATCGACGATTTGGGGGATAAAGATTTTGCTTTGTTCATATGTCTTTGTGTTTGTCCGCAAAACCTTTTAATTTCACCATAACTTTTGATTAGTTAGAGCGAAGACTTTTATATTTTAAAAGTCCCTGTTGCAAGACCTTTCTTTGAGTGCCAATACATTTTGCCTAGTGACCTTGACCTTTGAATTTACCCTTGGCTTTAAGATTTGATCAGAAGGGCTTTCGTAATTCACATTTATATCTTTTGTATAGAACCTTTCCTTGAATATTTTAGTCAGACCTTGGTCTTAGTGTTTGTCTTCATACTTGACTTGTGTATTCTTTATGACAGGACTTCCTCTACAGCTGTATTATGTCAATAGTTCTGACCTTTTGACCGTGGGTTTGGCGTCCTGAAAAACTTTAGCCTTGGCCTTATCTTTTGAATGATTCATACAATGAAAAAATGTTTTTTTTTTCTGTTTTTTTTTTTTTTTTTTTTTTTGTAACAAGGACTTTCTTTGTGCAGGAAGAAGTATGAACTTTTGACCCTAACCTTGAAGCTTGACCTAATTTTGAAAACTCGCACTAAGATTTTGAAATGTTGGAACTGTGATTTTATTTTTCAAGGCATATTTCTTGTGAAAATACCTTTAAGACATTGAGAGTCGCCAGCATGGCGCAGTGGTTAGAGCGTCTGCTGTAGAGTCGCGAAGTGAGGAGTTGATTCGTTCGAATCAGACTCTGGGACGTAGAGACCAGCCCTATAAACTGAGGTCCCGTGTCGTAGTAGGTGCTGGCACAAAAAGATCCTTTAATGGCTTTGAGTGCCAAGTATAGGTCAAAATTTATAGCTCTCCACCGGCAAGTGGTGGCGTCTCCAAGAGTGAAAAATTCTCGAGAGGAACGTTAAACAACATACAATCAATCAATTAATCGACATTGAGATATATCGACTGTTTTAATAATAACAATTATAGTTTTTTTTTTCTTTCATGTATTGATTTAATATAACTAAGTAAAATTGTAATAAAAGACATCGTTTTTTTTCTTTCATATATTGGGCCGCCAGTAAAATATATAGGGTAAGAAGAAAGAAACACGGTGAGTTTCACAAACACCGATGCCCCTATACGACAGCTTATATTGAAGTTAAAGTTGCATGTCAAACATAAACATTAAGAGATCAAAAATGTTGTTGCATGCCCTTAAAAATGTTACCACAAAAAATGTCATTTCACAAGGCATATACCTGTGAAATATGAAGACCAACTGTTCAGAAGATATGGCCAATGTTAATTGTTTTTTTAGTTGGTCAAACTCTAATTAAAGTAAAAGGGACAACATTCTTGGTATCCAAGGAAAACTAGGTCTTGTCACAAGGAAGGAATACCCCGTGAAATATAAAACGCCTAGTACTAAGCGTGCAAAAGTTATGGCCAAGGTTAATTTTTTAAGATCAAAATTAATCGGTCAGATTATTGATGACCCAAGGAAGGTCTTGTCACTTGGAATATACATGTATGATACGAAAGAAGAAGCTAAAATATCAAAAGATTAATGTATTTTTTTTAAAAGAGGTCAAACTACAAGGTCAAGGCGGAAAGGTGAAATATATTTTTGGCCAAGGAAAGGGTTTTTTTCCATAAGGTATATACTTATGAAGAATTAAGGTCATAATACTAACTGTTCAAAATTTATGGACAAGGATAAAAAGTGCACAATTTTTTCAAAAGTACACCCAACTCTAAGATCAAATTCGTTGCTTACCAAGGAAAACATTGTCATAAGAAATACTTGTAAAGTATAAAAACCATAGTTCAAACCAATCAGTTATAGGCAAGGTTAAAATATTTGTGGACAAACATACAAAGAGACAGACGGGCGGATCAGAGCATAGATTATACCCCCGAATCCCCGATTACAGGGACAAAAAACCCTAAAAATAACAAGTTAGTCAATCATGCTGCTTGTTTTGTTTATTTTTTGTGGGAAATTGATTCTTAAGAACACAGGAACCCCAGTTATACACTGTTATAACAATAAAATCTTGCCAAGAGGAGGGATATCCCCAGCCCCCGAGACCCCCCTTCTTTAACACTATGCATACACTATCTGGAAACCCAGTGAAATACTTTGAAAAGTAAAAAAAAAACTAAAGTTGAAAAGAATATCTACCGATTTGATAGATGTAACAATTTTTCTGAGATGTGCATAATATGAATAACAACTTTGAAATCACAAAACAAAAATTTTTTCCTGTACTAAAAATAAAGAATTGAAGATCATTGATTATATACTGAACTAACTTATCTTTATGTTCAAATCTTTAATCACTATTACTAGCTTTTAGATTCGAACGCAGTGAAATTACATAAGTATGTTCTTTTTCTGTTAACATATGTGTAACCCATTATGATAAGTATGAATTTAATGAGAACAGAAGAGGCGACCTTGAGCCTGGAATATAGCTTATTTAATCTGTTGGAATTCTGTAGTGTTTGTAGGGTAATGGGGCAAAATGCTAGTACATACTTGTCACTTAAACCGAATCTGCTTCTTGATACAAGAAGTTGTGATATACAATTGTAAACATGCAAATAGCAGGGAATGCACATAAAAAGTATACGACTAAAATATCTACATTTAAATCAACGTGTTTGTATGTATGGGGCATTGGGCTTTGAAGACAATATAATTTCTATTTCTAAGACAAATCATGTAAAACGTCAGTTTAAGCAGAAGCTTAAATAAATGTTTGTTTACGGAAAAAGATATTTCAGCAATTTGTGGCTCTATTATTTGTGACTTTTCCGTAATTAAAAGCAAGTGTTGTTTCCTGTTCAAGGAAACGACGTTTCCTCAGCTTTTGGATTATTGCTTAATGTTGTTTTGGAATCATTGATTATAAAACATTATTTTTGTTATCAAATATTTACAGTTTGCAGCACCCAAGAGTTAGAGTACTGATTACGCCGATATCCCACCATGCTTGTCTTACACGGTTGAACACAATAAATAAACAGTTTGAATTGAAGCTGAAAGCTGGCTGGAACAAAATGGTTGTAGAGCAAACAGAGAACTTTCAATGGCGAATTGGAGTGCCTTGGAGAAGTAAGCATCCCCTATCGACGGACACACCCACCATAGTGTGAAATTAAAATAATGGGAATAACAATAAGCACAATAAACGACATTCGGGGTATATTTTGCTAACAAGGCCATTCTATAATAATAGGGAGTTATGGTATAAAAATATCATTACAAAAGCTTCTTGAGATATCACTTAGAAATGAAAGTTTTACTAGTACACACAATCACAATGTATGAAGATTATTAATGACCTCTGACCCCAAAATCAATAGGGGTCTTACTTAGACCATTGGGAGTTGTTATGTGAAAATTTCTTTGCAAAAGTTCAAAGGCTTCTTGAGATATCGAAACGAAACGACTGTCACAGTGTTACAGATAGAAAGACAGACAGACGGACGGACAGAATAATATCCCTAGTTCAATGTAAGCGGAGGACAAAAATTGTCTTCGAGAATATGCTTTAGTTAACTTTAAGCAACTATTGTAAATACTAATACCTGTAAAATATATATAAAGTTAACTCAAAACTGTTTTGTTACTTATTGAGGCTTAAAAAGTTGAGCAGATCCTTTTAATTTACAGACACATACATAATAATCCTCTAATTTTTTAGCAATTTATTTAAAAATGCTTGGAAATTTCTATCATGCCCCCTCCCCTCCCCCGTGACTGCGCATGTTCGGTTATACAATTATGATTAGCAAAACTTCTAAGTGTTCACTTTTGTAAATGTATTTATTTAAAAACTACTTTATAGAATTGTCTGATATTTTCAAATTATTACAACAAATGAGTCTTCTCAATAATTGTAGAAAGAAAATCAAATATCGCCGATGAAAACCATTGTTCTGTGACGAAGCTTAAAAACAACAAATCTGTACTTTGCGGCACGTGTTTTGTGTAATTAGCATCTTTTTGTAATCATTGTCAAATTTTAAAAACTGGTTTCACTAAAAAACACAAAACATTGGCAAAATGACCATTGAGATAGAAGGAAGAGCCGTTGGAATGTTGATATCTGGACCATCCTTGCACCACGTTTTACTCACTTCTATTTTTAGTGCTAAATTGTCCTTGATATTACTTTTAGAAATTAACAACCAGTATCAGAACCCATTTAAACACATTTTTCTGTAGGCTGTGCGTCATTTTCATCGCCAATTTATCACAATTTGAAAGCTTTTGTTGATATCTGGACCATCCTTGCACCACGTTTTACTCACTTCTATTTTAAGTGTTAAATTGTCCTTGATATTACTTTTAGAAATTAACAACCAGTATCAGAACCCATTTAAACACATTTTTCTGTTGGCTGTGCATCATTTTCATCGCCAATTTATCACAATTTGAAAGCTTTGGATAAAATTTAACCAAACCGAAAGTGACTTTGATCTTCGTCAGAGGCCAAAATTTCACATCACACCAGATTAAAAGAGTGTTAAATTGTCCTGAAACAGTCTTAGAAACATGAAAACAAACAATTTCAATCCTATGGAAATGATAAGAAGTCGGTGCTGGTGACAGTCCAATATCAGCTCAAGCAGTCTGAATCATCCTTAAAGCGGTGCTCTAACGTGCTAAACGTCCAAGGATATTGACCAAAAGGCCTCTGTGTGATGATGCACTGTCAAAATCCCGGATCTGAATCCCATTGAACAAATTTGGGATTTTTATAAGGAATGTCAAAGCTCCCCCCCCCCTCCACACAATTTCAACGGTTTTGAAAGATCTTTGCAGTAGGTGTGGCAGCAGATGGGTCAATCTCCTATTTAGGGGTACATAGTATCGAACAGTTAAGGATGTTTTGCAGTAATTAGAGCGGGTGGTGGTCTTACTCCATAGAGATTATTTTGTGTGAATTTTCATTTTGAGGGTACATTATTTCCTCGACACTTTGCTTAAAATTCTGACGAGATACTTACATGAATTTTACGCATCATCGAACTGAAATATGCATCATTAACCATGAATACAAGAAATTACGAGGGGTGATCAAAAAGTTCGCAAACTATCTCTATATCTACAAAACCACACTTCAGATTAGAATGAAATTCGGTACACACATAGCCATACACAAGGCCTATAAATAGCATATGCTGAATAAAGTTTCTCTCCTTGTTTGTGACGTCACAATGTGAAAATGACGTCACTATTTAGGTCACTTGTGACGAAAAATGGTTGTCTCAGTCGAACTCGTTCAACAAACGACTGTACAATTCATTGTAATATCTTAGAAATCCCTCTACAGTATCATATAATAATGTGTACACAGTTTATTGAGATAAATGAGTTCCTATAAATTCAATTAATGATTGGATTAATCGTTTTAGTGAAGGAAGGCTGATGGTTAAAAATGATACTTGTCATCTTGCCCAGTGAAAGCAAGTTTGAAAAGATATGTATTTTTAATTAAGCAATTTGCTATCAAAGATCTCCAATTAGCACTTTGAAAAATAGTTGAATATTTGAACAATGATATAAGTATTAAATACCTAAGATATCGTTTACTTTAGATTTTAAACATATTAGATATGATAAAAAGGATGCACCCATTCTCTATCCACCTTGAATAAAGGTCTCTCCTGAGACAGAAGATTTGTGTTTTAATGGTCGTCATGCTTATTTTTGGAAAGGATGTTATTATCCACCCATTCTGTTGCCGAGATATGACCATTTCTGGCAAATTAACTGTTCTTGTCATAAAAATTAACTCACATGGAAAGAAATATAAAACTCGGAAAATTCTTTTAACTTTTGTGACAGAACGCTACGGAGGGGGTCACGTGACCGCCAATATCACGTGATTCGCGCATTCGCAGAACGGTGGTTGATGTGCATTAAAATCGGGGAGGATTAATTTAAAATATAATCAACATTAAAACCAAATATTGTTTCTTGTATGGAAGTTATTCAATTAGTTTGCGAACTTTTTGATCACCCCTCGTATTTATTGTATGTATTTGTACTTTAAAACTTAAAAAATATTAGACGAATACTTAGAAGTTTGGTTCAGTGTATTCTTTGTCGTTGCTTTGTAAATATTCCCATTTTGTATTTTCGCCTCGGGTGCTGAGACGGGAAAGTTGTGTTTCGAGTCATTATACCATTCGCTTGAAAAGTTGGAGGGTATATATATATATTGATGGGGATGTCCGTCCATCTGTTACGCTTTGGGGTACCCATATTTTATCCGCAACACCTCTTATATGACTTCGTGAAATTTAATGAGACTTTCACAGAATCTTTTTTAGGTCACCTGAGTAAACTCAGGTGACCTATTGCTATCCGTTTTCGTCCGTCGTCGTGCGTCGTCCATCGTGTGTTAAAATTTGAACATTTTCAGCTTCTTCTCTGAAACCGCTGAACCAATTTCAACCAATTTTGGCATATAGCATCCATGGGTAAAGGGGAACAAAAATTGTGAATTTCATGGTCCCTGCCCCCCTGGGGCCTGGGGGGTGGGGCCAAAACCACTAAAATTAGTGCAATCTTTAAAAATCTTCTTCTTTACTCCTGGACATCAAGCATTCAAACTGTTGGTATGATCGTAATCAGCAATAAGTCCTCTAACAAAGTTGTGAAATTCATGGCCCCAGGGTCAGGGGTTCTAGTGTTAGGGCGGGGCTCTATTGCTTATATAGTGAAAATGTATTATTTCTTTAAAAAATCTTCTTTTCTGTTCCTGAGTATCAAATAAACTAAGTACATAGTTATGATGAGCAAGAGTGCCACTTCCAAAATTATGAATTTTATGGCCCCAGGGTCAGAGGTTCTGGTGTTAGGGCGGGGCTCTGTTAAATATATTGTGAAGATGCATTAATTCTTTCAAAATCTTCTTCTCTACTCCTGAGTATTAAATAAACTAATTAAGTACATAGTTATGATGAGCAAGAGTGTCTATACCAAAATTATGAATTTTATGGCCCCAGGGTCAGGGATTCTGGTGTTAGGGCAGGGCTCTATTGAATATATATAGTGAAAATGCATTATTTCTTTTAAAATCTTCTTCCCTGCTCCTGGGTAATAAATAAACTAACTAAGTACATGGTTATGATGAGTAAGAGTGACTCTTCCACAGTTGTGAATGTTATGGCCCCAGGGTCAGGGGTTCTGGTGTTAGGGCGGGGCTCTATTGCTTATATAGTGAAAATGCATTATTTCTTTGAAAATCTTCTTCTCTGCTCATGGGTTTTAAATAAACTAACTAAGTACATAGTTATGATGAGCAAGAGTGCCTCTTCCAAAATTGTGAATTTTATGGCCCCAGGGTCAGAGGTTCTGGTGTTAGGGCGGGGCTCTATTGAATATATAGTGAAAATGCATTAATTCGTTAAAAATTTTCCTCTCTGCTCATGGGTTTTAAATAAACTAACTAAGTACATAGTTATGATGAGCAAGAGTGCCTCTCCAAAATTGTGAATTTTATGGCCCCAGGGTCAGGGGTTCTGGTGTTAGGCTGGGGCTCTATTGAATATATAGTGAAAATGCATTAATTCGTTAAAAATTTTCCTCTCTGCTCATGGGTTTTAAATAAACTAACTAAGTACATAGTTATGATGAGCAAGAGTGCCTCTCCAAAATTGTGAATTTTATGGCCCCAGGGTCAGGGGTTCTGGTGGTAGGGTGGGACTCTATTGAATATATAGTGAAAATGCATTAATTCTTTGAAAATCTTCTCTGCTCCTGGGTATTAAATATACTAATTTAGTATAAAGTTATAATGCCTCAACCAAATTTGTGAATTTCATGGAACCTGTGTCAGGGGTTTTGTCATGCAGTGTAAGGGGTGGGGTGGGGGGCTCTTTTGATTATGTAAAAATGAAAATGCATAAATTCTTTGAAAATCTTTTCCTTTGCTCCTGGATATAATGCTAACAATCCAAGTACGAGGGCCGTTCAAAAATTACGCGGAGTTGTTGCACAGAAAAAGTATTTGACGACATAACGGGCAAAATGTCATACATAATATAGAGGAATCTTTACTTATATGGTCTTCAAAATTTCATATCTAAAAGTTGTAAATTGGTATCAATTTTGAGTGATTTTTCAGGACATATCATTAAGTCACGGAGCAGCAAAATTTTCGACGTCAAAGGTATTATAAAAAAATGTTATTGAGCTTTCATTTTCTCAACATTTTCCCAAGAGTACCTGTATAATTTGAGTTACCTTATCTACTCAACATCCAAACACCATTTCTTGTCAAGCTTAAAATCTATTAAACTAGTAAAGAATATCCTTTTTTGTTTTTAAACCAAATCTGCAGGTATTTATGAGATATAGTGTGATATTGGTGACTCTCAATCACGTTCTTTACAGTCCGGCTCAAGTTTTCGTCGATAATCTTCTTCCCGTCTTCCCGTACAGCCTTTTTACAGAGGTCTAACGGTCTAAAATTTCAATCTACTTTTTGTGGACGAATGTCACGAATACCCTAGTTTACTACATGTTTTATTATGCATATTTTGGATCTATGTTGGCGATCTCTCGAGCATTACACATAATTAAACAAAAGTGTGGTGCGCCGTCAATTCAGGAGACGTCATTTTCACAGTCTTTTTCAAGGGAATCGCATCAGAGAAAAATCACTATATTTCTGTTTGTACTTCAAATATCACGTCAGAAATCTAAATGCATAATAATAGAACAATTTAGAGATATATTTGAGAAAATTGTCGAAAAATATCGCGATTTATAGAAAATTAATGAGTTAAATTTTGGATTCCGCATGCTTTTGCTTCAAATTTTTTGTCGTGCTAAAGGCCCTGTCACACCAAGCTGCGTTCACACAGAGTCATTACGGCGTTGTTAAATTTTTAAAAACGCCGTGGAATCGCAGGGAAATTGCACAAATTTCTGTAAAATTTTCACAGTGTGAAGATGTCACGGCGTTCCTACGGCGACGGACGCGATTGTACGGACGTTACGCGCGATGTTGGTGTTATTTTACAATTTTAGAATCTGACCGATTAAACTCATCGGTAATTTTAAAAATATACTCGCAGTATGGGTGAATTTGGTATGATTGGATAGATTTTCAACAGAACTACCTGATTCTAGTTAGAAAATAACATTTAAATAATTTTTATACAAAAAGTATAATTTTAAAACGCAAATAAAGGGTATTTTAAGCGTGTAACGCGTTACATTTTTTAGCAGGGATCGCGCATTTTTCGTGTGGAGAGCGTTCATAAGTAAATCTAGAATTTTCATTTTCCTCACAAAATAAGAGCAAAACCATGTCGTTTGTGTCTTTATTAACAATTCTGCAATAAATGTTGGCAAGAAATAGAAAGCAGTAGTTTTTACAGATGAAGAATCTGTAACGCTTTTAATTAAAAACGTGCATATGAATATACACAATAAATTTACTCATTTACACGAAAGTTTATATAGAAACAAATTATATCAAAATGATGTGCTTTTCCTATAGATTTGAAATATTTCATTGATGTTGATATCAAACTGCATGCTTTGGAGCCAGTAATTGAATTACAAGTTCAACAGAAATGTCCAGCGTCTAAAATGACATGTAAAAATAAGACAATGCTTTTTTGAGTCGTTAAGTTATATTGTTTTCCCAATCGACTACAAGAATAATTGAATGTTCACAATGTGCTACTCTAAGCGTTTAGATTGAATGTCAGATTAATAAATTTACTCCATTAATTAATATTTTATGCAACATTTAGGAGGTTCAACATATTTGTCCAGTGGACGTTCTTGACGCGTAAAATTCGCTCTGCTTCAACGTCAATACATGGAAATGCGTTTAAGACTGCTTCGAGTAATTAACAAAATTTATCATACATATACAAATGAAAAAGCGCCCTTTATGTTCATTAGTTGAATTATAAATAGTCTATGACTTTTTAAACTTCTATTTCAAGTACAAAGAGATAGCGATGGGGTACCAGTCCAGCAAGTAACACTATAAGAAGCTTTACGGCAATTTTTCCATAACGCTATGAAAGCGTAACGTCAAACGTCACCAACGTCACGGCGATCTCACGGCGTTCTACTGCGTTCCCACGGAGATCTCTCGTCGATTGACTGCGCTTCTGCGGAGTTTTCACAGCATGTTAGGAGTTTTCACCTCGTGTTCATGGCGTTCTCACTGCGCTGGCTGCGTTCACAATACGTTCACAATGCGCTCTATATCCATTGATATATTATTCAGAAAGAATTTAAAACATTTTTGTTTAAAAATTCAAGTTACACGATGAAAAGACTCATAATCATGCCAAGAAATATTATTATTAATTAAAAATGATCTGTTTGAATAATTTAGTACTAAATTATTAATAGTTTTATGATTAAACTCCTCGGTTCAGATGTGTTGTTAAATTTTCTTTGATTTTATTATGAATGTAAAAAAAATAAACACACTGAAAAGTTGCTACAAAATTTAAGTGAAACAACAGAACAAGTTCTGCTGGAGTGATTTTCTCTCTTATGTTTTTCTTAAATGCTCCTAGTACAATTATTGCTGATCAAATATGATTCCATTGCTCTTGTTTTGTGAGCTGGCTATCAACGCTCTAACAACGGCGTGAAAGCGCATTGTGATCGCCAACGGACGCTATAGAAACGCCATGGGAGCGCAACGATCGCAGTGACAACTCCGTGTTGTGGTTGTGTAATCGCAGTCAAAAAGATAACAAGACGATTAATCTCAGTAAAAGCGCAATAGAAGCGCAATGACATCTCCAAGGACTCCGCGAAAACTCCGTGAGGTCTCCGTGGAAGCGCAGTCTACTATCATTGCGTTCGTGCCGCGATCATGTGCGTCCTTACGGCGTTCGTACGGAGCTCCCACTGCGTTTTCGGAGATCTCACCGCGCTGCTACGGCGATCACTACGTTTCTACTGCAATTTTAGCAGACCGCGATCACACGGCGCGTACTTTGTGCATGCCCAATGTGATCGCCGTCCCCTGGCGTTCTAGGAGTCCCTACGCGACCCTACCGCGTGCAGTGGAGATCTCGCCGCGTTGTCACGGCGCTGAAGGAGACTCTACTGCGATCACCTCGGCGTTTTACATTTTTTATGAACGCCGTGCGATCGTCGTGAGGACGCAGACCCGGTGTGACAGGGGTTTAAGTACCTCTCCATCAGCGATATCAACATACCGATAATTTTAGTAGAATTTATTTGAAATACAGAAATTTTGCCCAAAATTTACTGGAATCTTTAAGATACATTATTCTGAGAAATTTCATAACTATATGATGTCTGTAATAGTAAATAATAGCACAGTCCGCGTAATTTTTGAACGGCCCTCGTATATATATTGATGAGGAAGAAAGGTGCCTCTAGCAAAATGTTTAATTTCATGCCCCCGGGTCGGGGGTATTTGAGGGGGGGGGGGGTACATAGTCTGAAAATAAATTAATGCTCTGAAATCTGCTCTTTGGTATTAATCAACCATTTATGATGAAATAGGATCTTTGATAAAATTTCCAAAATTCTGAAATATGTGGCTCCAGGGTCAGTGCTTCCTTTTGGGTGGGGTGCACAACTGGTTATAAAGTGGAAGTGCATTTTCTCTTTGTTACTCTGATCTACCTCTAGAGTAAGCATGTTAAGTTTATAATTATGATAAGCAATGGTGTCTCTTTTAAAATTGTGAATTTCTTGGCCTCTGGTTTAAAACATGAATCAAATTCAATTGTTGGAAAGTTGTTACATGATACTCAGGTGACCTATAAGGCCCGTGGGCCTCTTGTTTTACATAGTGCCATTGTGACCTTTTATTTTACTTTTTTTGATCTGACTCTTATTTCAGGTCGCACAGAGTAAAACATGATCTTTGCCATTATAATATGGTAGGCGGGGTGTACCATTTAATGAGCTCAGTGCTTATGTACAGCACCTCTAGTTATAGAACGAAATCACCAAAAACTGCTGTTCAGAAGCGCCTTTCTGGAGGGCATTCCGTTGGATTGTCAATTCCAGTTAATTACTAGGAATGGATCGGTAGAATCACTGAGATGTATGTTTTATATTGATACAATATTGGCTGTAGTATCTTTCATTTTCAGTCGACGAAATTAAAGAAATGATCAATTATTTGAAAATGGTCTTAACTTTGTCTAAAATGTCATAGATACGCGTACGGTAGTGAAAAAAAAGTTTGTATCTCAATGTGCGCCCAACCTAAACGCCATCAACATTTACTTCCGTATTCTCAATTTTGACTAATAATCAACATTTTCCCGTTCTTTTATCTGAATTCAGGTACAAATACAGACTTCACGGAAGAATTACAAAGTATACAGGCAACAATAATCTGGCAACTATGTCTGATTCCTGACAAACTCAGGATTCACACACCAAAATAATTTTTTTTTATCCTTTTCTTATGACAATGCTTGTTGGAACATCTTCACACATGTTGATCACTTGAATAACTTGTATCTTTTAGTAGTCTAATTTCTGGTTCACATTCACCACATGTCTTTCCAGATCAATTATAGCACACTTTAAACAACCGACGAATCAAAGTTGCCATATCTAAACGTTTCATACAAAATATCTTTCAATTTCTATGGCATGCTGATTTTCCTAATGTTACAATACTACTGACATATTACTATTTAAGAAATCATGCGATGCGATTCCCAAAAAAGGACGTAAATATAACTCTGTATATTAAAACTTAAAATCATTTGCAAATTATTCTCTCTAAAAAATTATATAACAAATTCCTTTCATTCGAACCATCCATAGATATATATATCGACTTCGCAGTTATCATACTGACCTCGCAATTTGTTCTCGGACGATATGCTTTGCTATGACGTCGTTACATCTATGGATCTACCTCATAAAGGAGCTTTGTTTGTATAATAAAGGTTCCATTAGCAATATACTATATATGTTTCGTCAGCAGGTAGGTAAGTATAATTTTCTAAACAGGAATTTGAAAGATATTTCCCTTCTTTTATTATTTACTAGTTAAAATTTCATGCAAGCACGGGAATTTTTTTTTTCACTGCTGACATATACACTGATCTCCCCGTATGGTAACATAGCGAAGATTAAGAAAAGTTTTCTTAAATGCAAATAAAGATATTGGTACCCAAAGTAGGGTCTTCTCACAAGAAATACATTTGTGAAATATGAAAGCCTTAACACCATCTGTTCAAAAGTTTTATTTGAAAAGTTGGTCAAACTCCAAGGTCAAAGGGTCAAAGTTGTTGGTTTCTTAAGAAAGCTCTTGTCACAAGGATTATAGATATAAAGTATGAAAGCCCTAGTCCTAACCGTTCGAAAGTTATGGCCAAGGTCATTAAAGTTTTTAAAAAAGTAGGTTAAACTCCAAGGTCAAGGTGAAAAGGTCAAAGTTCTTGATATCAACTGAAAAGTCTTGTCACAAGGATTAAAAATGTGAAGTTAAAAGCCCTAGCCCTATCCCTTCAAAAGTTATAATCACGGTTTGTTTTTTTAAAAGTAGGTGAAACTCCATGGTCAATGTCAATGGGTCAAAGTTCTTGATATCCAATGAAAGGTCTTCTCAAAAGAATTACATATGTGAAGTATTAAAGCCCTCGCCCTTACCGTTCAAAGGTTATGATCAAGGTTAAAGTTTTTTCATAAGTACGGAAGTCTCCAAGGTCAAGGTCAAAGTGTTAAAGTTGTTGGTATTCAATAAAGGTTTTGCCATAAAGAATACGAATGTGAAGTATAAAAGTCCTAGTATCTACCGTTCAATTGTTAAGACCGCGGAAAATTAACTGGCAACATTGGAAATATGCAGCTTACGTCATTATACCCCCCGCTTGAAAAGCGGGAGGGTATATAGTAATCGTTAATTCCGTCCGTCCGTCTGTACGTCCGTCCGTCCGTCTGTCTGTCCGTCCGTCCGTCCGTCCGTCCGTCTGTTACGCTTTGGGGTACCCATCTCTTATCCGCAACTCCTCTCATACCACTGAATGAAAATTGATGAAACTTTCACAGAATCTTTATTACATATTGCCATTGTGCACCTCCTATTTTACTTTTTGATCCGACACATATTTTGGGTTTCCCGGCCACAGGAAAACATGGACTTTTTCACCAGTTATAACCATATGGGAGGCGGGGGGTATCATTTAGTGAGCTCATCGCTCACAGTACCTCTAGTTTCTATCTGTTACAATCAAAACATTTAATGATAGACAATGAAATGGGCTGGTACAATTTGACGCGGACGGCCGAGAAAACATTGGATTGAAATTATAGTTTGAATGTTGTCTATGATTTCCCGTGGACATGTGTGTCTATATATAGGCCTACTGTTTACGCACTTCCTTCATCAATATTCATTAAAAGACTAAATTCTTAATTGCCAGATATTGCTTAATTGTTTTGTTATTACAACAATTTCTATAGTAAATTTTTATAAAAAGTATTATTTTTTCATTACACTTCATCATTGTTTCAAATCATTTAATCATTTTGTTTCACACAACATTTTGCGTTCATATAGCGTGTATTACTTTAAAAATTTTGTTTAAAAGTGAGTCAAACTCAAAGGTCAATGTCAATAGGTCAAATTTGGTGGTACCCAAAGAAAGGTCTTGTCACAAGGAATACACATGTGAAATAAGAAAGTCATAGCTCCATTTAATCAAAAGTTGTGGGGAACGTTAAAGTTCTTGCCGACAAACAGACAGACAGACAGACAGACGGAAGGACACGACAAAAACTATATACCCCCGAATCTTATGGCATGAAGAAACACTTCGAACTTCCGCAATGAGTTTAGAAAAATGAAGTATATATACACATCCTTATTCGTTTACTTTGAAAAGTATCAATTTAATTAGCGTTTCCGTCTTACGTGTTAAAAGGCAACTTTATTTTGATATCTGTTGTACTATGTCATACATATTTTACTATGGGTACTCATTAACTGACATTTTATCTTTACTTGTAATATAAAATTTATTTTTTTGATATCTGCTGTACTATATTATTACATTTCATACTATGGGTGTTCTGTTTCCGTTTACATTAAAGATAAACGGATTCGAAATAAATGTGTACATATTTTGTATTTGTCAGCATTTTTAAAAAGTAAAGACTAGTTTTTCACCTCATGTGTCTACAGGCCTTAAAGGATTATGGGCTTTTTAAATAGAAAAGACTACGTTTTAAAAAAAACGTTAGACGTATATATTAAAGCACACACTTTAAAAGCTTTTTGATACAAATATAAGACACTACTTTGACTTACTAAATTTAAACAAATTACCATAGTCAATTTCTATTTTCTTTCAGCAAGTTTTTTACTCTACTACTTTATTATGCCCCCGGATCGAAGATCCCTGGGATATATTGTTTTTGTTCTGTCTGTCTGTTTTTCTGTCTGTCCTTTGTCAACTTTAACCTAGCCCATAACTCTAGAGTAGGTAGGGATATGGCTTTCCTATTTCACATGTGTATTCCTTGTGACAAGACCTTTCTTTTGGTATCACTAAATATGACCTCTTGACCTTGGAGTTTGACCTAATTTTACAAGAAAAATACCAAACTATAACTTAGGCCATAACTTTTGAACAGTTAGTGCTAGGGCTTTCATACTTCATATATGTATTTATTGTGACCTTTCAATATGTATAAATATTTTGACCTTTATATTTTGACCCTTTTTTAAAAAAAACTTTATCCTTGGCCATAACTTTCGAACAGTTAGTACTAGGACTTTCATTATCACAGGTTTATTTCTTATGACAAGACCTTACTTTAGATACCAACAATTTTGACTTTTTGACCTTGACGTTTGACTTGCATTTGAGAAACTTCAACTCTCACCATAAGCTGCCATACGGGGGCATCGGTGTTTCATAAAATACATATTGTAAAAATTGTACTTTGAGTTCGTTGCCATGATGATTTACAGTTGTAAACATGCATTTTTATTATTCGTATCTCATGCTTTTATAAATTATTTCACAACTTTTTCATGCCCCCGGCTCGTTTTTCTTTCAACATTGGGTTTGATGCCATCTTACGTTCTAGAACTTTCAATCAAGAGAGAGATCGGAAAGGTCTTGTACATTTTGTTTTTATAGTTTTTGCCCTGTCTGTTTGTCTGATTGTCCGCAAAAACTTTAACCTTGCCCATAACGTTTGTTGGCTGAGACTATGGCTATCATATTTCACACATGTATTTCTTGTGACAAGACCTTTTTTTGAATATCATAAAATTTAACCTTTTGACCTTGAACTTGGAGTCCAGTTTTGCAAAATCTAAACCAACTTTAACCTTGCCCATAACTTTTGAACAAGTGGGGATTTTATACTTCACATAATAACGTTATCCTGGTGGCAAAACATTCTTAAGATACCAACAACTTTGACCCTTTGACCTACATTTTAAAAAAACTTTAATCTTGGCTTTAATTTTTGAACTGTTAGGGCTATGGCTTTCGTATTTTCATATTTCAAATCTTTGTGACAAGACCTTTCTTTAGAAATCAACAACTTACCTGACTTTTTGACCTATTTCTAAAAACTTTAACCTTGGCCATAACTTTTGAACAAGTGCTGCTAGGGTTTTCATATTTCACAAGACAGTGTATTTCTTATGAGAAGACCTTACTTTGGATACCAACGTATTTATTTGCATTTCAGAGAGTTTAAACTTCACTTTAAGTTGCCATACGGGGGCACCGGTGTTTTACAAACACATCTTGTTTAATCAGTAATCACAACTTATTTCTTTTATTTTACTTAAATCAAGATTTGGACGAATAATTCATTACTGACGTTTTATGAAATTATTGAACGCTTGATTGTTGTCAGTTTTATTTGAAAATGGTTGTAACTTAGATCCGCAAAGCGGAAACACCACCGTACTCTCCTTTTTGCTATTCTCTTAAACGAAAATGAAAATAGACTTTTTATTTAAATTTACAATTATTACTATGCGAGTGAAATCTTATTATAGTTTACGGACATCACCTTATACCTAGTGTTATCCTAAAGAAAGAAAGTATTAACTCTAGTGCAAGCGTTCGGGGATCATTTGCACATATTATCAATTTATAAGTATAGAAGTATGTATTGACGTACAAAAATGATCTCAATATGAAACGCTTGCTCAAAGTTAGCTGCAATACGGCTTATAGATGCTTGAGTGCGGAAAGAAAATCGTCTTTAAGTCTTCCCTAGACACCCGAATCCATGAGATCAAAAATACGTAGTTCTTCAGTTCAGTGTCAAAAGTGCTGCATAATCCGAGTTACAAAGAGTAATATCATGCTGTAATTGTGTTTTTTTAGATTTATAATTCGTTTATCAATTCATTTAGTGATGAATTCTATTATCGAACATGCCTTATCTTTTCTTTCATCTTTATTCTGGTAAAAATAATGAGACATATATATATAATGAGGTTTTTGGCTGTCAGATTTGAAGAATGATAACATTGACAAGATATTGTGGCATGCATAATCATTCTAATTTTTATGGGGAAAGGTTTGCTAATATTTGTAAACAATATATTAAACACTTGCCCTATCTGCTTTATCGCAGAGTACAACATTTATTCAACTAGAATAACAAAATGAAAAAAAAAATCAGTCTTGATACTCTATGCGCATAAAACGCACTAAAATAATCAGTTACCTACTACTAAGTGTAATGCAGTGCCTATAGAAAGAACACATTTCTGATATTATGTCTGCAGGTAATATATATTTATCAACGTAGATAATGTAAGAACTATTTAGCGTTACAATATAATTTTTTTTTATATAAATTCATTTAAGTGTTTGTAAGTTTTGAAGCCCCCCTTCCCCCTTTTAAAAAATTCTAACCGAAAGCAGAATACCAAGTACTCATGTACTGGGAGCAACTAGAGCTTACATCAAATCCGCACAATCAACCGCAACAAGTTTTAAATAATAATACATTTTTATCCAATTCAATAGTATTATTCAATTTTAATAATTAGTTATAACAGTATTCGGCTAAAAATCATCATGAGAATAAGATTAGCAGCATAAAAATTGCCATGTCCTACCTGGTTATGAAATCGTTTGCGCTCCTTTTTTAATGGTAGAGTATTCATCGAAATAAGATTTCAAAGTGTTGATTACTCTCTTGAATCGGTAATTACAGTATTAAGCTAAAGATAATGTCATGTCCTACCTGTTAATGAAATCGTTTGCGTTCCTTGCTTTCCCAGACAACACTGATGCACCACTGTGTTGTGATATATATAGTTATAATATGAAATAGGTACACGCCTCCATTTTATTGGCATAATGTAAAATCCCAGCTGGTTCCTCTTATGCCAGGCGTGCTGCTGAATGTGAAGATAAGGATATAAAAACTTTTTTATGAGAATGTTAACACGATCCTTCACAGGATTGTTCAATTTTGTTTTCAAATAATAACTGTGGTTATAAGATGAAATTTTTTTGGGTTAAATAATAATGTGCTTTTTGTCAATAGTCGTGTAGGTAGCTATACAGACATGTAGGGTCACTCTCTTGTAAAAATACTTATACAGACGATTGTATAAGTAGAATAGAAATATTCAAATTGTAAAGACATTTTGACAGCGATTTTTGTGAAATGTTCTCTAGATGTACACAGCTCTGTATCATTCAGCACTGCTACTGAGCAGATTATATCTACATGTTCATAAATGTGAAGCTTTGGTCGAACCGGGCAATTTTCGTGAGAAAATTCATCGGCGCTTGGTTTCAAGATGGTGTATTTTGTGAATTATTTCAGCGAATTTTTATTTTTATTTTAATGAGGGTACACAGACACACCTAGAAAAATACATAATTCACAAAATACACCATCCTGAAACCAAGCGCGTATGAGAAAATTGACAAGTTTTACTTTAAAACGTAAAGTACACGTACTCTTAATAGAACCTCAAATAATATTAATAAAAAGTACCAAAATTATAATATCAAGAATGTGTGATAATTTTCAACTCCGAACCTATGAAGTGAAGAAGAAGGATAAACCATGACTTAACAATGAATGTAAAACCACAAGGTGAAAGGAAGTGCTCAAATGATGAAAATCAAGAGTAAAAATGAAGAAAGTATTAAAAAAGCGAGTAAAAATGACAAAAAAGTAGTGTATAAATCAATAAAATAGTATAGAAAAGACATATAAAAGAAACTTAGGAGTTTAGTATGTAAAACTTGTGTATAAAAAATGTGTAGAATTGTGTATAATTGTGTATTAACTTAAACAATATGAAAAAGGAGAAATGATAAATTCCTGGATTTCATTTTTACGAAATATTTTTGACAGATGTGGTTAAATTTATCAAATATATTGTATGAGCAATATTTATTTTTATAATGTAAAATGGATAAATGCTAGAGTCAAATTTTTAAAAACTTTTTGTTAGATTTAGAACCACAAAGCAACACTTTCGAATTGAAACAGGTACAGGTACTCAAAGAAATGACAGATTTTGTAGCTTATGTGATAGTTGTTGGTAAATATCACTTTATTTCATAATGTAATGCAGGAGGGGGTTTCTTTCCCATAACCTATGAAGTTTTGTTAAGTTACATGTATGTGCCAAAATGATGTTGATTCTTTGAAAAAAAAAATATGTACATTTATCACAGAAATTAATCGTTTGGTCTGTTCTCCATAGCTATCTTAATTGATCTCAGTTGGCCAACTGTATTATAATTATATGCGTTTTTATATACCTTATGTACCATTTACATGGTTTTGAGAGAATACACTGAATTGATTTGCCAGGCATTTCGACTGGAGAAATTTTCAAGCTGTCAATTTTACCCATGATGAATAACATAATTACATAGGAACAATGAAACTTTTATTATTAGATAAAGTTAGAAGAAACTCAGATTATGAGTTGTAGACAATAATCATGCTATCTATACCTGATACAAATAAAAATGAAAATTACGATATACGTATATGGTCCAGATTCATTAAAAATAAAAAAAATTAAATTGTTTTCGGTCGTAATACATTTTTCACTTTTCAAAGATTAACGTTAACAACTGCGGCATGGGTTATTTTCCTTTACTTTTACATTATTTAAAACAAAGTATAATAAGAAGAGATTTTTAAACATTGCTATCTTTTAAGTCTTTTTCTGGCTAAGCCTGATTTTGATTCAAATAGCAAAACCTGCCGTGCAGTTCATCTTTTCCATCTGAAACACTAAGTCAATCCAAATCGGTGAAATCTTAACGAGTTGTATATTGTCAATATAATCAGATTTTCCCATCAGAGAACCGGTTTGTTTATGAATTATCGAGCGATATCATCTTTTTTTCTTTCCACAAATATATTGATTTATTCAAACTCGTCATTACCTTTTATTTGATTTAATGACGAAGCAAGTCAGCGGAAAAAAGAAATGTTAGTCCGTTATTGCTCTTTGATAATTCATTTCCTGTTCAGTTTTCCTTCAATATTTTGTTAAACATTACGTCTCAAACTAAATAAAGGTGTGAATTGCAAGGGAATATGAATAAAAGGCAACTTCCTCTTTAAAAGAAATCTACGCATAAGAGCGAGACCGAAGGAACCTTTGTGTAATTTCTTTTTAGTCGCAATTAAGTATAGACATCTTTATCCTTTGGTACAAATTTCAGTTGCATGGCTTAGTCTACTAAAGTTCAGACACTCTTTAGGTATTATAGAAAAAGGCTTGCATCAGATTAGCATCATTATCGCTTTTAAGCATTTCATTTTATCAATAATCCATATTTCTACATCAAAGATGCTATCACATTCTACACATCTACATATACAAAACTTGATAGTGACAGCTAAAGGAATAGTACTAGTTTATGGAACGCCATCACTGCCTTATAGCATACAACTATGCATTTATTATGTCAGTTTATAATTACGTGATGTGAACTTATCATTACATGAAGTCAAAAGCGCATTCCTTTTTGAGAGTGTATATTTCTATTATATCAAAGCATTATTAGGTGATATGGATTTATCTTTATTTTACGGCGAGGGCATCATGATGTGAGGTGAACACATCTTACCTTTATGTCAGTGCTTTATTACGTGGTGTAAAAAGTGTATGACATTATGTGAACATATCTTTATATTATATCAATGCTTTATTACATTATGTCAAAACTCCATTCCGTGATGTGGATATATAATTACGTTATGTCAACTCTTTCTTATGTGATTTAAAAATATCTTTATATTGTGCTAACTCTTTATCATGTTGATTCCAAAAGTTCATTACCTGATGTTAAAATACATTTACATTATCTCAAAGCTGTATATCTAGTATATAATGAATGTTGACGACCGTGTGTTAATGACTGGTAAGAAGGGGGGGGGGGGGTTCCTGATTGATTAGGATAAATTACAGGCACATAATATCACCCCCCCCCTCTTTTCCTAGACATAACTTTACTATAGAAAATGTAATGTTCATTGAAACTGTACAGCCCCCCCCCCCCACCCCCACTTCTTGTTGAAGTATAGTCCACTAAGGGTAATGTAATATATCTGGGAAAAAATGGGACTGATTGAAGTTGGACCCCTCTCCCCGAAATAGGATTTTCGGGCTTGGACTTTTTTTTCTTGGCTTGTCAATTTTTTTCGGGTAAATGATTTTTTTTTTCTGGCGAACCTCCTCTTTCAAAAAAAAGATGCTACGTCACTGGATTAGTAATTTTTTTTTTATCATTCCAGGGCCAGAATTCTATTACAAAAATCTACCAGTCGCTCATCTAAATCAATTGAATAATTGAATATGCCTTAGTAAGCATGCATGGGCACATATCAGTGGCAGATATGGGAATCTTGAACAAGGAAGGGGGCGGTATATGGCTGGAGACCAGGACGGAAAGCGGAGAAGCTCTCAGGCTTTATAGTTTTATAGAAAAAAGTTTTCAACTTAATTCAGCTAAACTTAATGTGAAACTAATGCAATGTCCTACAAAGTTTAAGACTTTTATAAAAAAAAAAAAAAAAAAAAATTCAAAATAAAAAGAAAAAAAATGATTGCTGTACGACTCATAATATTTGATTTATTTAATTATCAGATACAAGTAAACACCATTGAATTTCGACGTGACTTTAATTCACAGTCGCAGTGTAAAGGCTTTGCATGTTTCAAGATTGTCAATCATTTGTCGCTTAAAGTTTTCATTTAAAGATGTCATTCGGAAATCGCTGAGAATCTCTTCTACGACAGTTTTCTCTCCCGCCATTTTTAGTGCTTGCGGAACGCGGAAAATACGTTATGCTCATATAAAGGCCGAAGATACCCGTGTTCGCATAACGTAATAGTGAATCGACATAATGTAAAAGAGCGCGCACAGTATGGTATGAGCTTTCCACATCAGTTAATAAAAACTAAGATTGTCATGAAAAGTAAACATAACGAAATGCAAGTTGACGAAATAAAATTGTAGTATGTGTAAATGTCATGAAGAGTTGACATAAAGTAAAGGAAAGTTAACACGATGCAATAGTAGTGTGGGTTAATGTTATAAAGAGTTGACTTAATGTAATGGAAGGTTGACACAATGCAATAGTAGTGTGGGTTAATGTCATAAAGAGTTGACATAATGTAATGGAAGGTTGACACAATGCAATAGTAGTGTGGGTTAATGTCATAAAGAATTGACATAATGTAATGGAAGGTTGACACAATGCAATAGTAGTGTGGGTTAATGTCATAAAGAGTTGACATAATGTAATGGAAGGTTGACACAATGCAATAGTAGTGTTCTACTGTAAGGCAGTGACGGCGTTCCCTAGTTCGATATAAATAGAGCTCCGACCTATAAGGTTTGGATTGCTGTCGTTGAAAGCTTGTCGAATTCATTTAAATTAAGAAACTGTAAACATTTTATATCTTCAAAATCCTACCCTTATTGCTTCTATCCATATAAATGTAATTTATTTCCATGCATACAATATATCTTTTTCTAAATACTATCAAAAAAGCAGTACAATACTTTCCAGAGCAATAAACCAGACAAGTAAAAGCAGTACATTCGAATGGAAAGCAACGTAATACACTGAATAGATGTTTGGTTGAATCCATCACAGCTTATTACAAAAAATAACACCATGCATAAAAATAGATAATGGAAGGAAAACACACAAGACCATAAACGAAATTGAAGAAGTCTTTGAAAAGAGAAAAAAAACTATAAAATTTCAGCACTGGGTAGATTCAAACCTCATGTTCATATTTAAAATATAAAGTTGCTTATCATTTACTATCTTTTTTTAGAACCTTAAATTTTACTTATCGCATAAAAACGTACGGTACTACACAGTTTTTGTTTAAGATTAATCAAGTCAAATATATTTTTGGTGGTAGGTGATCCTTGTGTCTGATTTTAATTTTATATTTTATGCAGCCAACAGCTACTTAAGGAATTGATAAAGTTTAAAAGTGTATAGTTTTTGTTCGATTTTGATCCGACTAAAAACTTTCCGTAAATCTTTTCCATTATAGTCTCAATCACTCAGATGCATGTCCTTATCAACTAATCGAAGCGGTTTGATGATCAAGAGCAATTTCCATTGTTTACTTCATTTTTTTCCCGGGCGACAATTGATGGCTACATCAATGTCTTCTTGTTTTAAATAGGGACAGGCATGCTCTGAAGGACTTTAAGATAAAAATTAATGCAAAATTCGATGCTTTAACGGACAAATTGCGGTTTTAGCCAACTTTGGAGGATAATTTTAAAGAAGTAAATAAATAAATAATTAAGTTTAAGGTTCAAAATACAAATTCGAAAAAGTAAGACATATATACAGCAGAAAACAACTAGTTAATGAAAACAGATTTTCAAATGTGACTTTTTCCGCGAAATAAATTCTTCTCTCCTATAGGCCAGTCCTTTTGAAATTGTGAATACACCCTTTAGACGATAAGGAAATAGATTTTTCGATCAAAGAGGTACATGTATTTGTTTATTAGCAAACATTGAACTTAGTTTGGCTACGTCATAGTTTTTTTGTGATATAAATACAAAACATGATTAATTTAAAACACTCAATACCTGAAGATATGTTTGTCAATTTGATTTCAAAGACTATTTGTATAAATATATTTAAACGTATTCACATTCTTGGACACTCAACCACCATTTCCCTACACTGCGCCTCCAAGAAGTCAAGGACGTCATACATTATCTAAATATAGCAAGATCATACTCAGTGAATAAACAGGCAGTATTGTTACGCATAAACGGTTCATAATCAGTATGTGGTGATTGGTGAAACAAGGAATACAACAATTATTTTTGCATGGTGGTCGTGAAGTTTTCCAATAGCAGTTTTCAACCACTGTACAGTAATTATAATCTGTTGCATTAATTCTCGAATCTTCATCTTTTTTGATGAAATATATATATTAAATCATTACTAAGGACAATTTGAATAAATACGATACTTGTAACTAAAGAAGACTCCTGATGATGACAAGTTTGCAGCTAATTAGTAAACTATCGAAATCATAACCCTCGTAAACATAGCACCACCGAATCACCAGCTAAGTGTCAAGGGCCGAGTGATTTGAAGGGCGTGGCTGATGGGAACCACTGTCATTCGAAAAAAAAATTACATAAAGTAAAAAACATTAAATTTCAAGGATTATAATGATAAAGAGGCAGAAAATCGACAAATAAGTTAATGACACAAATTCTATGGTCGATAAAATGTTTATCAATACAATTTGCCGATAAGTTTAATATTGACTTAAATCTTTACAAATTGTTAGTAGATATTTTTTATCCCCCGCTTTCGCGAAAGCGAGGGGACATTAAATCCCATTCGTCAATCTGTAAGTCTGGCCATCCGTCACAAAACTTTAACCTTGCCCATAACTTTTGATTTAGTGGAGCTATGGCTTACATATTTCACTTGTGTATTTCTTGTTTCAAGACCTTTCTTTGGGTACCACCAAATTTTACTTTTTGACGTTGACCTTGGAGTTTGACCCACTTTTACACAAAATTTTTTAACTTTTACTTTGGCCATAACTTTTGAACTGAAGATACTAGGACGTTTATATTTAACATATGCATTTTTTGTGGCAAGACCTGTCATTGACTACCATAAACTATGACCTTTTGACCTTGGATACTTCTGTACTTATGAAAAAACTTTAACCGTGTCCATAACTTACGGTAAGGGCTAGGGCTTTCATACTTTACATATGTAATTTCTGTAAGAAGACCTTTCATTTGATATCAAGAACGTTGACCCTTTGACCTTGACCTTGGAGTTTGACTTACTTTTTAAAAACTATAACCTTGGCTACAACGTCTGAAGGGTTAGGGCTAGGGCATTCATACTTCACATATATAATAATTGTGACAGGACCTTTCTTAAGAAACCAACAACTTTGACCCTTTGACCTTGGAGATTGATCTACCTTTCAAAAAGGTGGTGCTAGGGCATTCAATTTTCACAATCGTATTTCTTTTGAGAAAAACCTACTTTGGGTTCCAATATATATAATTTGCATTTAAGAAAAGTTTAATCTTGGCTATGTTGGTCATCAGTGTCTCACAAACACATCTTGTTCCTTATAACTTGATTAAGAAGAGACAGGGCTTTCATATTTGACATGTGCATTACCTGTGACAAGATATTTCCGAGCATGCTATGATTTCTGACTCCTTGAACTTGACCTTCACGATTGGCTTTATTTTTGGGAGTTGAACTATGTTCAACCTCCCATGATCATCACGCATTTAACATGCGCAGTAATTTGTGTTGATTATATAGAGCCGAAAGCGAGGCTACTGTGTCGACCGATTTACTCCGATGATATTCAAAAGAAAACATGAATAAACATCCGCCACAAATAGTTCATGTCATTTTCTCCTGAATTGATCTAATTTTCATATTGTAAGTATACGTAATGATAAAGTAATCTTATTTTGAATATTAGATTTCGTTCAAAGTAAAACTAAATTATAAAGAACCTCAAAAGTTTTTCGTAATGGAACTCATTTTTAGTGTAGCGTCATACACTGAAAGAGATACGAATGATAACTCTACATACTGACGGCAAGCGGTAAATCTAGTCTTCCCGACGCCCGACGGTCCCGGATTTTTAGCAATTTCTTCTTTACCGGTGCACAGAATTTATTCAAACTTTTCATGAACATTTTCTTGGTTTAAATGAATTCATTAATGCATAAAAACTTTAGGAAACATGCGTATTTATTACTAAATCAGCAGTATCACCTGCCAAAAGCGGTAAATCTAGTACTCTGTTATAAATGTTAAAACCAAAGACGGACACCGATGTTTTCGTAAAATCATGATTTAAAAAAAACAAAATGAAGCATATTTTTTTTTAATAAAAGGAAAACCTCATTTACATACCAGATAATTTGTACGCACACAAACTCTCACATATACCACTGTTTTTATGTTTGGTCATAAATATTGCTTTTTTCTCAACAATATTAAAAAAGATTAAGTTCTGACGTACTCCATGTATAATGCTCATGTAATTGAAATACATTTATATTCACAGAGAAGTTTTTATAACAAACCTGTTAGCTCTTAAAAGGATGCTGTGTTAAAATCTACATTTTATCAACATAGATATTATTCCTGCGAAACTGAAATTTTCATAACACATGGGTAAAGGTGCCAAGGAAAATATATTACAAATTTGAAGACTGTGAACAGTGAATTATATAAATGATCAACCGCCTCTAATATGAATATGATGGCAGTGTCCATGTTTTGAAATGGGAAACCCAAAATATGTGTAGGATGAAAATTAAAGTAATAGAAGGTGTACAACGGCAATATGTAATAAAGATTCTATGAAAATTTCGGTCATTGGTGTAAGAGGAGTTGCGGATAAGAGATGGATATACCTAAAGCGTAACAAACAGATGGACGGAAATCCCGATTAATAAATACACTCCCGCTTTTCAAGCAGGGGGTATTATAAAAGGACTAAATGTACGTAGGTAAGCATTATGGCCCATGATTTTTTTGCTATTTAATATCTCTGAATGTCTTTCTCAAGATTCTTGCAACTCAAAAAATCTGAAACAGTTGTTTGATTTGAAATAATAATATTTTTCACTCACTTAACCTCCCGATCAAATATTTTATTTTACACCATGTTCAACTCCCATGAGTGCTTTCAGTACTTTGATTTCAAAATTCAACTTCGTTGATAAGTTTTAAATGACATAGGCCTATGATAGGGCGTTCATATTTGACACAATATATCATAAAAAATGACATCTCACCCAAAAGACACCGTAAGCGGGGAACCACAATTCTTTGAATTTGCTTGTTACATAAAATTGTGATGTCACTCAACGGTACCACTTATTTTGTTCTACATCTTGTTTACAAATGCCTGTTTTTGGAACAATAGGAATAAGATCCTTTCACATTCAAACGTACAATATCTAGTAGTAGACTTTCTTTTGCGTGCTTTAGACAGGAGACTAAATTAATATTCATTCTTTTTATTTAAAATATCAACTTGTTACATCGAGGTGGAGCATTTGTCCGCCTTGTGTGTTCTGATCCCAAATAATGACGTAGATTCCCAGGGGTATTTTTTGGTGATTTCTTCACGTCAGCATATCTATAAAAGACAGCGTACATGTAACTGCATTTTTTTTTTTTTTTTTTGGTATTTTGGTCTACATTGAATCTTTTTTTCTTTTACAAAAGCAATTGTGTTTTCATCTTTTTGTAGATACAGATGTTCCTGAAGAACATTTACCCCAAGGAACGTGAGAGCGATGCAGTGTATTCATACGCCTAAGACGGTCGTCGACTTATCCATAAACGATTTCCTGGGGTCTCTGTCATTAGCGTAAAACTACATGAGAGGTAATTTTATCTTTCCGGTGTTTATAATTAATAACATGATGATATGAGAAACCAATTTTCTCACCATCACCTTTGGGTGGTTGAGGTATAACATCCGTGTGAATACTTTTGGTGGTGACATCTTTATGCAATATTATTTTGCAGACCTGGTTGCGGATGATGTGTTCTACGCTGAATCGTTAGTTTCTTTTCAAATCGTATTTTGTTATCCTCAAATCTGAATGCATGACCTTTCTATGCTATAACCATTTTATTGGTACCTACAGTGTAAGTGTTCTAATACTAACCGCCCTGATTTGATAGTTTTTTTTATGAAGAAAAATGTATTATTCAAAAGCATCTAAAGGAGAAATTTCTTTGTTGGCCTTTTTATTCGCCTGTTCCTTATTATCTTCACCTTTTTTATTCAAAAGTCCACGGTGATTTATCAATAAAAAGTTGTTTTTGTTCATATGTTGACTCTATATTTGCCAGCAAATTCAAATTGAAAGATACCACAGAATCACTACATCTATTTCATATAAGGATATGTTAGTGACTATAGACCTTAATTAGAATATTTGACAAACTTGATGACATTCTTAACCATAATTAGCTTCTCAGATTTATGTAGAAACATTCCATTATCATGAACATATTGTGCATTCTTCCCAAGCCGATTCGCTTGTTTTAAGTATGAACAATCTTTTAAACCGAGACAGGCAATTGACAAAAAAAATTCAATGTTTCGACATTCTCATTTAATTGATTTTGTTAACGTCACAATAGAAACCTTACCGTGTGTACCGGCCCTAAAACACTCATCATGATATGTGACCACAAATTGATTGTTTAGTCATAAGCTTTATACGTAATTTCATAGTGACGTCATAAGTGATCAACGTGTTCAACACATTCAATTTATACCGTTGAGTTTTGAAAAAAATACTTTATGGAATTAAAATTTTAGTACCTTACTATTTGTAATAAATCAGTCACAAATGTAAATACAAGTAATAAGGTATCATGTTTTAGTTTAATTGGGATGTAAAACGAGTTGGCACATGATCAAATCTTCCATAAATGGGATTTGATCACGTGACCAACCCGTTTTACATCCCAATAAACTCAAAAAATGATTCCTTAAATATATACCCTTAAAATATATACAGTATATGTGTCTCCCAGTTTGTTCGAAACACAAGGGTGTGCTCTACATGCAAATAATTTCTTAAATCAAGCATGTTACTAACAAACAAGTTGATGAAACAAATTATCATTTTACATCCTCTTTGGTCGATACAATGACATTTTCAGCAATACGATCTTTCATTATGCCTCTCAATAGCGTTTTTCAAACAAATCGTTTAGGATTTTTTTAAATAATTAATTTCTAAATAGGGATTTACAGGAAGCACGCGTTGGGTGTGAACTGTTGACATGGGATGTTTACTCCTCCATGACACCTGATTTCTTCTCTGATGTTTTAAGAGATCTGAGATTGCTCATATTTTATCGTTTTAATTGAATTTTCAGCTCTTGGTTTTCTCTGTGTTCTCTCTAATGCAGAAATGCTGCGATTAATATTAGAATTTTTGTGTCCTACTTTTATTTTGCCTGATCTCTTTTTGGCCATCAGAATTTTTAAATATCGCAAGCGACCGCTTTTTGTCATGTGTAAGAATCATTCAGAGTATTAGAACTCATTCAAATACCATGTTCTAAATTAATAGAAAGTGTGATAGTATAAAGGGTGTGAAAATATCGTCTACAAGGTGTAAGCGACTTCTCAAATGGCTGATCATTTCATAATCCTTTCCAAGAATTATATATTCTTATATTTTTACATGAGAATGAGAAAAAAAGGTTATTATGTGCCAGATAAAAAACTAGCGAATACAAACATTTCTTTATTACTCACGGATATAATTAAGTCTTCGTCAACATCGGTTAACGTTTGATGTAACTCCTCAGGAATTATTTAACGGTGTGTTAACGCTCCATCAGGCAACCTGCTAGGGTGCATTAACGATAATTAATCTTTTGATTTCCTTCTGTGCTTCTAGAGTTTTTACGAATTAATGAGAACACAAAGTTAAATATGAAGAGAATTTTGTTATTCCATGATTTACATACGAATCTTGAGATATATTTGCAACATCGGTCTAAGTCGAATAAGAGTACTACTTATTGTTAGTAGAGTTTAAACGCTTTTTTAAAAAAATGAATACAATTAAAAAATATAGGAAACCTTCTCACATTTTTCAAAGTATTTTCAAAGTATTTGGATAAAATAAATGTTTGCAGTTTTATAAAATATTTTGTAAAGTGACATACCGGTATTTGTACTTATTTATACAGCCCAATTTTTCCAATGGACCTTCTACAGGCTTATCAATAGATTTTGAAAGTTTCGACAACATACATCCCTAAAATTATGTTTATATTCTAAAAATATTAAAACGTAGTAAAGATTTAGTCATTCCATAGAACACTAAGAAAACAAGATCATTAATTCAATCAATAAAAAACAAAGATAATACAAGGCTCACCTTAAGTCGTGTAACAAGCAATAAAGAGTCCCTTTGCTCTCCTAAAAACAACATCATATACCGAACAAATGAAAAAATGCAAAATTTGTAGACATTGGTAATTACATCAAATAGGGCTATAATTACATCAAACAGGGTGAAGTACTTCCTTGTTACTGGAATTCGACTATCTTAAAACAGATGAATTTGTATGAAAAAGGATAATCTTTTAGAAATATTACGTCTTAGAAGTAAAGGTTTGAAAATGCCTTTTAATTTGTTACAATTTGTTAATTTTTTTTAATTGTAAGCTTATACAGTCGTTACAGGTACGAAACTTTAAATATAAACACAAAATAAACCATTTGACCGTGAGAAATCTTTTAAAAGTTTTGTTTCGTTAGAAAGTAGGTCGTGACAATGTATTTTCGAATATGATATATTATTTGTCACAAATTGCATGTGAATTGACTGACATATACAATGTAGTTGTTTTTAAATTAATAGTTAGGCGTTAATCATATCTGCATCGAACTCCGTCCCTTTGTTTGTTTGTATGTTGTTTAACATCCCTCTCGAGAATTTTTCACCTATGTGAAGACGCCACAACTTGCCGTTGGAGAGCAGCAAGTTTTGTCCTCGTGCCAGCACCTACAGCAACACGGGACCTCGTGTTTTCAACTGGACGGAGATTACGTCGCAGATTGGAATCCCACTGTGGGACGTGGAGACCGGTCCTTCGTATGAGTATTTTAAACGCATTTACATGTAGAGGAACTTTCAGGTGCTCTCTGACTTGATGCAAGAGCATGATCTACATACGAACAATTTCTGAAGCACGACAATTTCTAGAAAAAAAAATTGACGATTCAAGGCAATCAACAGTCTCGTTTAAAGTCAATATTTTGCAAATTCTATTTTCGATACAATGACCTTTCTAGTAAACTCATCCTATCGTAAAGTGGAATGATGGCTGACTTTTTAATTGAAATTATTAGGCATCTTTTTCACAAGGAATTGTCAACGGATTCCTTTAACATGACATGGAACAACCGGCGGCTGTGGCCAATTACATGTAACAGAGGATACTTTCTTGTCATGGCACTTGATCCCACCTGTTTTAAAGGTTTTGTATTTCATCTGCTCCAAATATTCATTGTTCTTATGGAATCATCTTCACATTTCATTTTTTTTTTTACGAATCTTAGAATAGAGCGTGTCTTAATGGCTTGCCTTTATCTAGTTCTCTATAAGTAAGAGGTAATCATTGGTACATTAGAATAGATTGAAAATGTGAAATATTCACTGATAATTAGGCATTTATGAAGTGTGAAAATTATTATCATTGGTTATACTGAAATGAGCTATTTTAAAATATACGACATAAAACGTACAGGGAGTACATTTGAAATTCTCATGATATTGAAACCATGGTACTAAAGCCAACCAATAAAAATATCAAATTTCGTCCATGGTATGTTTCAATGATCTACTAGTTTCTTTCTTATTTTATTGCATTTCAGCCTGTATTTGCTAAAATTATCAAGTGTACGACTTCATAAAAATAAACAGTCCTAGTCTTAATCCCTGAGATGTAATAAAACCCGTGAATGACTGATTAATTGTCTTTCTCTAAAACGCTAATCATCTAATTAAAATTGATTTTCCTGGTCAATTCCGACACAAAAGAGAACATACTTTTACCATTCTGCGTATATAAAACTTGTGTTACTCTACCAGTGGGAACCTGAAGGAATGAATGATGCGCAGTTCTCTGAATCAGTGATGTCGTTTTCTGACAATTATATATTTGTTCTGGGAAATAAATGACAAGAATGTGAATCAAAACTATAGTTTACTCGAGAAATCAAGCGAGGTTTTAATTCTGTCCAAGGTATATATACTGAAAGGAAAAAGAAACGCATATTTTACTTTTAAATTAAATTAAAACTATTAACATTTCGATAATTATATGTTTTCCTAAAAGTAAAATTGTTATCAAAAATTTTAATTCACAAAAATCAGGTAATATGGAATGTTAATTTAATAAAGCTTTTTGTGTACAAGTTACCGATAAAAAATCAATTTGTGTGATACATTTATGTTTTATTTATGTGCCTAAAACATGAGAAAAAACATAAGGAACAGATAATCATATCCAAGACTATTTCAAAATATGGTGATGCTTGAAACTCCGATTTCAATGGAAAATATCGTCTACCCCCACTTTTTTTCAAGAGCTGGAATTATGGATAATTTACTGTTTAGCGCTGTTGTTAACACAATTCATCAATTACCATTGAACTGTTCTTTGTAATTAAACAAAGATTTTATGGCCAAATTGGTATTTATATTGAACTAAATGGTTCCAAAAGGTAGGCGGAAATCGAGAGTTAGCGTGCGTATTTGTTATGTTATAGCTTCAGATTTCTAGGTGGGGTATATAATTAAAATAATAACCTTGGCCATAACTTTTGAACAGTTGATGCTGTGGCTTTCATACTTCACATGTATAGTAGTATTTAATGTAACAAGACCTTTCAATGGGTGTGAATGTTTTGATTTTTTGACCTTGAGTTTGACCTACTTTGAAAAAACTTTAACTTGTCCATACACTACTGATAAAGGGCTTTCATATTTCACAGGTGTATTCTTTGTGAAAATACTTTAAAATTTGGATATCAACAATTTTTTACCTTTACCTTGGAGATTGATCTACTTTTGAAAAACTTGAACCTTGGTCATAACTTATGAACAGTTGATTATTAAATTCTGTAAGCAGATGATTGCCACTAACTCTTCAACATGTTTGAGGGTTATACTGTGAAACATACATGCCAAATGGTTGAATATTTGCAGGAAGTTCGCAAGAACAGTAAAGAAAAATTCATCCAAACAAATGCAAATTGAACTGAGGTCAACAAAGAATTCGCCATTTTGAAATGTTTGAATTGAAGTTGTTAATTATATAATGTATCAGTATTTTGTTAGAAATATATAATTATCATTTTGATTGATAAACGTAATAAAAGCCTCATTTTTTATGTAAGTGTACATTGGCATACAACATCTAATTAGTGAGATCTTTAATAAAAAAAATTATCTCTTTAATGCATATTTTTGTATTTGATAGGTTAAATCTAGATCTATATATGAAATGCAATCTTTATTTTAATACTGCATCACATTTGTATGTTTCTTTAATGTATTAAAAGTTTCAAATCAATTTAAATAAATGTTTATATGTTTATTTGTTTTCTAATAAATTGTTAACTGTAAAATTTTAACAAGAGGCCCAGGGGCCACATTGCTCAGCTGAGCAATCTGCTAGGATAAAGCACATATCAGATCAGAACTGAAAGTTTACTGAGGTTGGGGGGGCTTGAAGTATGTATGGAAACCTTTTAAAACCTTCTCTTCAAGTACTTCAAAGCCATGCTTAGTGATATTTATATAGAATCATCCTCAGGTAGTGTAGATTCAAATTTGTTCAAATCAAGACCCCCGAGGGTAGAGTGGGGCCATAACGGCTGATGAAAGTTTTACTTAGGGATGTATAGGAAAAATCTTTTAAAATATTCTTCTCAAGAACCATTGAGACAGGAAAGATGAAACTCATGTGGAATCATCCTCAGGTAGTGCAGATTCAAGTTTGTTCAAATCATGACCCCCGGGGGTAAAATGGGGCCAAAATGGCCGATCAAAGTTTTACGTAGGAATATATATAGGAACAATCTTTAAAAATCTTCTTCTAAAGAACACTGGGCCAGGAAAGATGAAACTAATGTGGAATCATCTTCAGGTAGTGTAGATCAAGTTTGTTTAAATCATGACCACCGGGGGTAGGGTGGGGCCAAAATGGCCGACCCATTTTTTACATAGGGATATATAGGGAAACCTTTTAAAATCTTCTTTTCAAGTACTTCAAAGCTATGATTAGTGATATTTATATGGAATCATCCTCAGGTAGTGTAGATTCTAGTTTGTTCAAATGATGAATGCCTGGAGGGGGGGGGCGTAAATTCTAGCCCGATGTGCTCAGGTGAGCGCATGGCCCCTGGGCCTCTTGTTTAACTCCGGGGAATCTCATCAAAAGAATATGGTGGCATATTTCTGCCCCTATGTACAAGATAAATTATGATAACATGCAAGAAAATTATGTTAACATGCAAGAAAATTATGTCAACATGCAAGAAAATTATGTATACATGCAAGATAATTATGTTGACATGCAAGCTACAAATCTTTTAAAGGAATCTGATTGAAATATGGGTAAAATCCCGTGCTGACGCCCGTATCGGACATCGTAGATGCAAAATGCAATATAATTCTCAGAAGATGCAATTTACTTATGTTAACATGCGATATAATTATGTTGACATGCAAGATATTTATGTCAACATGCGAGTTAATTATATAGACATGCAATTTATTTATGTCAACATGCAAGATACTTATGTTAACATGCGAAATACTTATGGTAACATGCGAGATTATGTAGATATGCAGGATATTTATGCTCACATGCAATTTATTTATGTCAACATGCAAGATAATAACTTGCCTATCAACTTACATATCTTGCATAAATAAATTGCATGTTGACATAAATAAGTCGCATGTTGACATAAATAAGTCGCATGTTGACATAATTATCTTGCATATTGCATCTAAAATGTCAGATACAGGCGTTTGTAAGTAAATTTACCTATATTTAAATTATGTTTTCTTATAAGATTGGTAACTTCCATGTCAACATAATTAACTTGCATGTTGACATAAATATGTTGCATGTCTACATAATTATGTTGCATGTTAACATAATTTATCTTGCATGTAGGGGGCGTAAAAGAAGTGTGTAAAAAGAGGGAGTTTAAATTCAGAAACCATGACGTTGTTGGACGCCATGAATGAATTGCGACTCTCTCTCTCTCTCTCTCTCTCTCTCTCTTTTTCTTTTTTTTCCATTTTATTTTTGCCGAACTCACGTACTGTTTACATGAGTGAAAAAAAATCTATATTTGTATTATACTTAAATGTTTCATAATTATTTACAATAAAAAGCACCAAAATTAGTGTTTAATCCAATAACATTAAGAAATTCTAATACTTCTTTAATGAGAAAATTATAAAATGTTGATTCTTGATCTTTCCCCCGTAATGTAAGTTAAGCAGAATTGATTTATAGTGCACAAATATTAATGTCATTTAGAAATATAAGGGCGATAACTTCACACACAAAATACCGATTCCAAGTTCGCAATACGATTATTTCGTGTTATTTTGTATAATTAATGTAGATACGTTTTATATTTTTGAAGAATATTATTCATTTATTTACTGACATACATGAATTTCAAGATGGGTATACTTTGTTTTACCATTATTTTTTACCATTATCTTGTTCTATTTACACATCTTGTCGCTGCGTTGATGCTAGCCATATGCATTTGCATCATGACTCCCTCTACCCGATATGTCATATTTTCTCATTGCATATTAATGTTCATGTGGTGCTTTATTAAATACGTACGATTATCTATAAACCTACATGCAAGTTTCTTTCTACTAACCATATATTTCCACTTAGCGTTTTTTGAATGGATAGTGTTAAATAATTGACCGTTAGGGCATCACTGTAATTTGAGCAAATGTTCACCTCATTACAAGCCCTAGCCATGCTTCTGGGAAAATTATAACCATTGAATTAAGCAATATAGCCATTCAGTTCAAATTGAGAATCATGAAAAATGTAAATTATAAAAATGTTTACAAGATTGCCTCGGTGCATCCCGCAAAGTACCCTGCTTATAAAATGTGTAAAAAGAATATGCGCGGTTTCGAGGGGGTGGGGGGTGGGGTGTCGATGGAGTGCAGTTAAGGAATGGTGGGTGGGGGCGTAGGGAAATATTGTATAAAAATGATAGAAAACTCAAAAGAATAAATTGTCAACGCCTAATCTTAAAAACAAAACAACCTTGAATTCAAGTTATATTCTGAATAAACTATTTAATATTTAAAAAGGTATATATAGAGCTCATGCAGTACCTTATAAATGAATAATCGCTTGGGAGCGATCTCATGAATAAACTGCACATCTCCATATGAAGTTCTATGGTCGATACAATTACCTTGCAAAAGCAATATATTAATACATCAGATTCTGATGAATGTTGTTCATACATATTGTTAGGCCAAACTATAGTGTCTGTAGTTTTTTTTCTCGTTTTTTAGCTCACCTGAGCTGAAAGTTCAAGTGAGCTTTTCTGGTCACATTTTGTACGGCGTCCGTCTGTCTGTCTGTAAACTTTTCACATTTTCGACTTCTTCTACAGAACCACTGAACCAATTTCAACCAAACTTGCCACAAAACATCCTTTGGTAAAGGTAATTCAAGTATTTCAAATGAAGGCCCACGCCCTCTTTCAAGGGAGATAATTAAGAAATAGTATAATTTTTGTGGCATGTTTTGAAAATCTTCTGCTCAAGAGCCTCTTGGTCTTGAAAGATGAAACTAATCTGGAAGCATCCTCAGGTAGTGTAGATTCAAATTTATTCAAATCATGATCCCCGGGGGTAGAATGGGGCTACAATGGACGATCCAAGTTTTACATAGGAATATACAGGAATTTTTTTAAAAAATCTTCTTCTCAAGAACAAAGATATGATAAGTCATATTTGTATGGAAGCATCCTCAAATAGTGTAGATTCAAGTTTGGTCGAATCATGACCCCCGAGGGTAGGGCGGGACGATCTAAGTTTTACTTAGGAATATATCGGAAAAATCTTTAAAAATCCTTCTCAAGAACAACAAAGCCATGATTAGTCATATTTATATGGAGGCATCTTCATGTAGTGTAGATTCAAGTTTGTTCAAATCATGACGAAAATATCTTGAAAATTCTTCTTCTCAAGAACAACAAAGCCATGATTGGTCATATTTCTGTTGAAGCATCCTCAGTTAGTATAAATTCAAGTTTGTACAAATCATGACCCCCGGGGGAGGGTGGGATCATAATGGACGATCAAAATTAAACATTTATAATATTAAATATTGATAAAAAAAAATAACATAGATTAAAGTTTTACATCGGAAAATATAGGAAAATTCTTTAAAAATCTTCTTCTTAAGAACAACACAGCAATGATTGTTTATATTTGTAATGAAGCATCCTCAGGTACTGCAGATTCAAGTTTATTCAAATCATGACCCCTGGAGGTAGGGTGAGGCCAAAAATGAAATTTTCAAACTTTTAGGGAAAAAGCCACAGTAAGTCAAAGAAATTTGAAAGCATTTTTCGTTAGTGCAGATTCAGGTTAATTCAAATTAAACCCCTCCACTCGTTTTAGGGGTAGGTTGCAATAAAGCTTTACAATACTGGATTGATTTTTGCTTTTTTCCTAGCCGCAGTGCTCAGATGAGCGATGTGGCCCATGGGCCTCTTGTTCTCAATTATGACAGGAGCACACGGCGGGTGTTACCGGGGGTAGCTTACTCCTCCATGGCACCTGATTCCACTGCTAATGTTTTAGGTCCGTGTTTGCTCTGCTCCTGATTTGTATTGTTGGTATGGACAGCTCGATCGCTGTTCGTTATCTCCATGTTTCGATCATTGAACATATTTTACTTAAAATACACCACAGAATGGACACTCAATATGTCTTATAGGAAACAATTCTATTATGTATAGAATTTTAACATCGAGTGGTGTAAATATTCGAGGTGTTTTTTGAGCTTGCCAGAAAGACCCGATAATTTGCAATTGAAATTTCTTTTTGATGATTATAACAACTTAATAAAATAATTAATTCTAAAGCTAGTAATTTTAAAAGACAATTTTCTGTAAAGACTTGAAATTTTACATAGGGGATGTGGCAAGCATAGTTTAAGAATTTCTCCAAATCTCTATGATAAAAGTCTTTGATACCCTAAACTAAAATCAGGCAAAAATCGATTGCTTTGTATTTCAGTTACCATGGCAACATGTCTTAAAGTTTGAAAAAATGGCATTTTTAACACGTTTAGTGCCGCATAGTTAACATTTACGGTAAAGCAAACACGTCGCAATGACTGTTTCTGAAAGTTGAAGGCCTGGTGTCTCAGTGTATAATAAACATGTTTGGTAAAGCAAGTGTTTCATATATTACTATAGTACATGTAACAAAGTATTGAAAAGTAAAAAAAAAGTCTTCATTGAATTTAATAAAGTCATACACGTAAAAATAAAAACAATTATAGGATGAAATGTGACTAAATAATCTAGAAAAGAGCCTTGAAACAAAAATCAAGAATAAATTATTATATTTCTTGGGTTGGCAATGGACGTCATGCTTTTTAGACCACAGAGAGCCTACAAATTTACACTCCGTATGTTCAAATCTCAATCTAATTAAATTAGATGTTCCATGCAAAAAATAAACTGTATACTTAAAAAGATATTTATTTGTTTTCTTGGATATGTACCCTAAATGAAGATTCCCAAAATTTATATGATTGATGTTTATGAACAGCTATTCCGACATTAATTTTGACTATCAACCAATCTCTAACTGGCTGCAAGAAGCCGGCAAATAGGGTTTAATATTGATATAAATTTTACAAAATCGAACATTTTCCCTTCTTGGTAACCATAGCAACAGTTGTTTTCTACATCAATTGTATCAATAAATGATATTTGACTTAAGTTCTACCAGATAAGTACTATTCAAAGTGAGTCTTATAATATGTTTCTTGTTTAAAAGGCAAATTAATCCCTAAAGCAGCCAAAAAAAAATCACTTTAAACATGTTAAACCACTGGTACGTTGTTTCCATGATATTTACATCCGCTGAATATTTTCTCCTTCATTTCTTAAAAAAACCATTGCGTTAATCACTGCATGAACTACAGTCGGCATGTCGCCTGTACAGATTTCTTGATCAGTGGCTGTTCCATCAATGACACGTATAAAGACGTTCGCATCATTAATACAATAATTAATCTTTTTAATCCTACTTTAAATGATTATTTAAACAGATATAAATATAAACAATAAAATGTCTTTCTTTGTTTGTTATTACTGGAATTAACGGTCGCAGCTATTGCAGAAAAAAAATTACATAACCCGCTTACGCGCGTTAGGTATTCTTTCTGCAACAGCTGCTTCCGTTAATTCCAGTAATAACAAACAAAGAAAACATTTTATTGTTTAAATATATAACACCGCAAAGTAGCAATTAATTCCAATTTTTTTTATGTTGTTGGTGTTGCAAGGTCCTAAGGATGCATATTTGCCAGTCTTAAATCTGTATGTTTTTCCTCAAGACAGTAGTATTAACCCAATCTTAGTCACTGATTTTGCTTGGTTACACTGTGTTACCATGGCAACAATAAAAGTGTAGAATAATACTGCTTATACATGTATATATACTTATGGTCAAATATGTTCATTTTTTTCTATAGTTGTTTTATCATATGACACCAACATTACTGAATACTGAGTGTCTTTCAGCATATTTTAGGATTTTAAATGTATTCCAAACATACCCTTCGTTACCTCTTACTTAGAAATATATTCTATAACAATTTCTTTAATGTATAAAGCATAAGTGGCAACAAGGTGTCATTTTCTTGTGAGAATGGTTTGATTGCTTTTCCTCGTTTTTATTAAGGCTCAATTACGATTTAAAATAACCGAAAATCTCAATTTTTTTAAATTTACGTAATTTTCTTTCTGTTACCATGGCAACCAAGTCACATAACAACTAAATTTTATTTGATTTATGCTCCTGGTGCCAAGTACTAAGAATGGGCAAATTTTCATCAAAAACGTCGACCATGCGTGGCAAAGAAATTTAATTGCTTACAGAGAATACATGTAGATATTAAAATTTCTTCGTTCATTTTAGCATTGAGGGTTGGGGACTTGAACTTGATTGAAAGTTTTTCTCACAGTCCTACTTTTTTAGACAAAGGTATGAACTATAATTCTATTAGCAAATACATGTAAATAGCTGACCTCTCGTAGATTTCTCTACCTTTTTATTGAAGCTATAAAGCAGATACGTTCCTTGAAAGCCTATTCTCAGCTGAAGAGAAGCCAAACTTTGACTGTAAAAAGGCTCTTTATTTTGTTAATCATATAAAACATACTCGTATATCCCTATGTTGTACATATTATAAATGCTGCTTGTTTATGGCTAAGGTTCCATGGAAGTTTCTTTTTCAAAGAATGGACTCTGTGTAAGCACTTCCGGTAGACTTCATTCGAATTAGAGGGCTTTTCTTGTTGACCTGATTTAGGATTCTCTATAATGAAATATGAATTGCATGTACAAAATAAAACAATAATCATTTACTGTTTGTACAAAGGAAACTCCTCCATAAACATTGTTATAAAAATTATTTCTAATTAGTTAAAAACTTAGGTGATTTCGGTCGCTATAATTAAATTATGGAAAAATAATACTTTACGAAAGAAAAGTTACACTCCTTTCAATAGTTATGTTACAAAAAAATTCCCAAATGCCCAATTGGACCAGGCAATATTTCACCCACCAGTTTGGGGATATTAAGAAAATGACTGTCAAACATTTCAAAATAAAAAAAAATTGCCTTATTTTTTTTCAATTTTTAAGTCGTTTTATTTATACTATCTACTAAAGTGCAAGGTGGAAATAGATTTGGTGAAAAGTTTTAATACTGTTCTTCATAGAACTTAAAATGAAAATACTTATATATTCATTGTAAAAGGCTCTAAAAGACAAAATCAAGTATATATATCAATTATAGTTTTGTGTCGAAGATAAATGCCTTGATCGAGTTTTTTCACTGTATATAAGTATTGGAATTTTATACTGACATTTATATTACATGTATATGATTCATTTCTGGTTTCAGAACAATGTGGTGCTACAAATCAATGATTCCCTATTTTTTTAAAACAAAAATACAGGTGTTGAAACAATTTCCCTTGCGGAGTTGTCGTTCTTTACACCCTCGGACACCTCTACAAGATTTTTGACATAAGATAAAAATATTAGTCCAAGGATATTTCACATCAGACTAACAGTAACTATATTATTATATATCAATTTTAAAGACAAACATAAGCCCAGAAATATAATTATAAAGATTTTATACTTTAAAAAAAAAACTGGACTATTTCTCGAGCTTATCACGGTTGTACAGTATACACGAGTGTATGTATTTGTGTAGTAACTTTTTTACACTCAAGATATTTCTTAGATACATGTATTTGGAACGAAACTAGCTAATATCAAAATACAATATCTAAATGATAAGAATTTCTTGACATAACCTGATTTAGTCCTTGTTATTTAAGTGTCCGGTCACTTTATTTTTATTTTTATTCACCTATTTTTTAACCCTCACCATGCATACATTGTACATGGAGTCTTCTGACATAATTGATAATATTTTTAAGCAACAAATTCCCGATTTCATTTATGAAAATTATTTTAGAGACTACGAAACATTTTTTTTATCATTTTTGAAAAAAAAGACAGAGAAATTTCAACTAATTTTTTTATGTAATTCTGACAATCATATATGTTACACATGTAATTAATGACCATTGCGGTACTGTGTATATGTACACTAGAATGGAGTGGATGTAGGGCCTTTCCAACGTAGTGTAATTTTGTGGGGTTTTCTACCCATTGTCTTCATTTTAAATATTCCCGTGTGTCTCTTTTATAAAATGTTCATAGTTGATTCTGTTTATTTAATTTGCATAATTGTTAATTCACATGAAATTTCTTAACTTCAACAAAATAGGCACAAGTTCAGGGAATTCTGCATTTATTTTGCCAATGTTCACTCGGTCTTAACCAGTAAAAGCATGTAAAAAATATAATAAAACTTTTTAAAAGTCTTTGAAAAATTTGAATGGAAAAACTTTGAATTAAGAATTCGTTGGAAATACATGTACTACGAGTCAGAAATGTTTTTCATTACAAATAATCATTGCTAAGGAGGAGTAACTGTGGTATTAAAAATTCTATGTAATGAAAAGAGGATGGATTTTCTTTCCATTTGAAAGACTTAAATTTATACATGCTCGTTTGTAAGTATATATATAAGCTATAAGCTGGAAACATTGTCAATAACTGAGCAACGTTGACTGTGAGATTAAGGTACATAAACCCTCTGCTCACTCATATAAAATGTTGCTTGAACCTTCATGATTTTCCAAAAGAAATGTATTTTATAAGTAAAAAACAAACAATTATAGCATGGCTTGCGGGGCAAAATTAGACAAAAAAGACACTTCAACTTGGCAAATCTATAAAGGAATAATAGATTTTTATGTTATTAAAAGTTATCTCTCTTATCAGAGTATCAATGAACCTTAACAGAGATAGATGCTAGGAAGGGATTCCTGTCTGGTTTCTGACTTGATGAAATATGCAAAGTATCGTTACTTACATGTATATGTCATATATTTAGATGTAAGAGATTTAAAAGATCCTAATTTCTTTCCTTATCACAATTGTAAATCTTTAATAGAAATGATAAACTGAGTTTAAAATCTAGCAGGACTATATTTTAAGCTGATTGGCGGCGTATGAAAATATCTTCTTTTCTGTGCCGTAAAATTACTATAGAACAATGATTTAGTTATAATTTTTACACAATCAAATGTAAGTAAAATTAAAAATAAGTCGAAAAACAAGACTTAAGTGTTGAAATATATCAAATAAATGTGATTTTCTAAACAAACTAGACACAACCAAAGACTTGAAGAAATTTTCAAATGTAAGTAAAATTAAAAATAAGTCGAAAAACAAGACTGAAGTGTTGAAACATATCAAATAAGTATGATTTTCTAAACAAACTAGAATTAGGATGGCTATTAAAAGCCTCCTATCCAAGTAAAGATTTGAGCCAAAAATCCATAAAAAATGTTCTTCTCTCCTTGTAAACTATCAAAACTTTCTGTTTCTGTATCAGTTTGTATCTTTACATGTAGAAGACTGTTTTACCATATGTGAAAATAAGAAGAAAAACATAAAATTTATAGAAAGCATTTAAAAAATAACGAATATTTATATTCTGAAAATTTAAGAAAAATAGAGAAAATTCGGAGTAGCCTATATCAATTTTAGTTAACTTATGTCAATTTGGTATTCATATCGTCTTTTATACCATATATCACGGTAATAACCTTTTATGCAAAAAGAAGAACATTTAATCTTTTGAAATAGGAGTGGGCTTTGCATGATTGGCAACGGTAATTTTTTATTTTAAATGTCCAAGAAAAAGATAATGACCTTGATCTGACCTAACCTCTAATAAAATAAAACGACCAAATTTAATTTAACTGATCCCATCAGTTAGTGATATTAATTCTTGAATCTATGAAAATTTCATTTATTTTTAAAGACAATAAACCCCTCCTTAAGGTCTTTCCACCCTCACAATTTTAATGGTTCAAAGTACAAAAACTGCATTTATTTTCATTCAATAATGTTTGATTTACCAATTATTGTCAAAAATGTATTGGTCGCCATATTATTTAAGATGGGAGACATATATATATACAAAAGCATATGTCAACATTAAAATTCGTACATTTTTTGGTCATTCCGATGCTAAAGTTCCAAAATACTTGCTACTTATAAGATAATTATAAATTTTGAATATCAGGGAAACTACTTTACATTAGAAATGCCCTGCTTCAAATGCCTGAATGATACCTAAGAAGGAGTTATTGCCCTTGTCAACACTTTTTAAAGATTGGTTAATTGATTAGATAAAGAAAATATACATTTTTAAAATTCTTTTTCTTAACAATATTTATCATTACACCTATAGAAAACTATTCTTCCAAAAGATGTTGTTCTATTGGGTATGGATTTAAAGTAATAACATTTTTTGCAAAAACCTATGACATCATAGGAGGATGAATACACCTTAAGATTATGACAAACTTGTAGGCCAGGAACAATAATCACCTGATTTTTCAGTTATATTAAAATAAAAGATACAAAGGTAACCATTTGTCTAAGACAGAAAAAGAATTTTGTTTTAATTTTCTTTCATTTATATTTCTTTTAATATTTTTTTTTCGGGAGGGACACATATATTATATTTTATAACTTAAATTCAGGGGAAAGAATTAGAGCTCATGGGATTCCCTTCTTGAAATCGTCATTCAAACAACTGACATCTCCTAGAATATATATCGATTTGAACAATTTACCCCCCCCCCCAAAAAAACCCTCCTGCAATGAGTTGGCCTAAACTTACCTGGTTAAGTGTCAAATCAAATGAACTGGTGACGATAGAACAAGATCGCCGATTTTGGAATGCCTGCAAACCGGAAAAGGATTTACTCTCCAAGTAGTTACTCCAGTGTTTCTTTAACGCTGCCTGTACCTTTAGAGGTAAAACATTATTATATCTCTAAATCATTTATAGAATTGATATAATTTTTTCAAGGATAAAAATCATTTTAAATCTTATGCAAATAAAGTTCATGCAAAATTGGTCAATGCAAGGCATAATATAACCAACACTTTTTCTAATATTAAATAATACTCTCGTTTTTGGTTTGTGGGGTTAAAACAATGATTTACCGAGCCCAAGGTCTTCGAAGGTGGATGGATCTACATGTAGAAATATACGAGTAAATGCGTGACATTTTACTTCTCCGTTTATGTAGTAGTAAAATGGTGTGACATGTTAACCTCTCAGTTTATGTAGCAGTATAACGGTCTGACATTTTACCTCTCCGTTTGTGTAACAGTATAACTGTGACAATTTTACCTGTCCGTTTGTGTAGCAGTATAACGGTCTGACATTTTACCTCTCCGTTTGTGTAGCAGTATAACTGTGTGACATTTTAACTCTCCGTTTGTGTGGCAGTATAACGTTCTGACATTTTACCTCTCTGTTTGTGTAGCAGTGTAACTGTGTGACATTTTTACCTCTCCGTTTATGTAGCAGTATAACTGTGTGACATTCATACCTCTTCGTATATGTAGCAGTAGAACGGTTTGACATTTTAACCCCTCCGTTTATGTAGCAGTATAAGGGTGTGACATTTTTACCTCTTCGTATATGTAGCAGTGTAACTGTGTGCCTTTTTTACCTCTCCGTTTGTGTAGCAGTATAATGGTCTGACATTTTTACCTCTCCGTTTATGTAGCAGTATAACGATCTGACATTTTTACCTCTCCGTTTATGTAGCAGTATAACGGTGTGACATTTTTACCTCTCCGTTTGTGTGGAAGTATAACGATGTGATATTTTTACCTCTCATTCTCCGTTTATGTAGAAGTATAACGGTGTCACATTTTTACTTCTGCGTTTATGTAGCAGTATAACGGTATGACATTTTTACCTCTCATTCTCCGCTTGTGTAGCAGTATAACGATGTGACAATTTTAAATCCCATTCTCCGTTTATGTAGCAGTATAACGGTGTCACATTTTTACCTCTTTGTTTGTGTAGCAGTATAACCGTGTGACATTTTTACCTCTCCGAATTTGTAGCAGTATCCCAATGTGACATTTTTACCTCTCCGTTTGTGTAGCAGTATAACGGTGTGACATTTTTACCTCTCTGTTTATGTAGCAGTATAATTGTGTGACATTTTTACCTCTCCGTTTGTGTAGCAGTACAACAGTGTGACATTTTTACCTCTCCGTTTGTGTAGCAGTATAATAGTGAAATGAAGAATCCTTGAAATGAGACTAGGAAGTAAGTGGAGTAGGACCAGAGTCCGAAATGAACCACACTATCTGCTGGCGGATCTATCAGGTTCACGACATTAGTGATCCCGAGTAGTGGAAGTAAAACAATGGCTGCCTTTACTGCTTTCCTGTTGAAAAAAAATATTCCGGTTCTATTATTGAGTGAAATAAAAACCTTTTAATGCTTTAATGCAACCCAAAACCCTCTGCCTTCTAACACCCCCCTCCCACGTTAATTCCTGGATTCGCCGCTTTTTAGTCCATATTTTTAACATGATTTTTTACCAAGTTTTCTGAACAAGAGTGCTCCAAGAAACGCATGCGTTGCCTGCTTTATAGCATCATGAAAGAAAAAATTTGAATCTTTCTGTGTTTCTGATCTATATTTCCATGGTCAGAAGTGCAATATATTTTTTAATACTCAATTTATATGATGAAAAGACTTCTATATTTATAGATTCGATTTATATTGAATGCAGGGAATGCTCACTTCTACATGGTACCTGATTCCACCTCTGATGTTTTGAATATCCTTATTTGCTCTGCTCCTATTTTGGATTTTTGAGCTTGAATGCTGTTCATTATCTCCATATATTTCATGATAAAAAGACTTCTATTCATGATAAAAAGTTTTATTTAATAAAAGATGACCTATTTAAATAATTTAGTGAAAGAAATAATTGACATCTCTATACTTGATATCCTTTTCTTTTTTTATTTTATCAATTCATATGTTTTTTTTAATCTTTTCTGTGATTTTTGTTAGGAACGTAAAAAATAATCACACTGAAAATTTTAATAACATTTAAGTATTTCCACCTCAACTTCACTGAAACAACAGAACAAGTTCTGATGTATTTTTTATTCAAATTCTTCTTCAAGGACTCCAAACGTTTTTGGCCAGGAATGTAACAAATTTGTTAAAATTATTGCTGGTCCACTATGAATATACATAAAGGAAAAAATGACGAATAGAATGTTTCTGGTTGACCTCAATTGCTAACAGTGCTAAGCCTCTGAAGGAAAATATACTTTAAAATATATCTTATCATCTAAATACATATTTAAGCTGGGTTTTTTTGTCATAAATAAGGAATAATATAAATCAAAATATAAAGCTAGGTTTAAATTTGAAGCATTGAACAATATTTATGTATCAAAAATTCGTCATCACTTTATGTTTCCAATAATTTATGAATTTTTGTGTTCTATGGTTTTTGATTTTGAATTTTACTGCAGTCGGTACAACAAAACTGTTTTATAATTATCAATGATCTACAAATATATTTAGTATACAATAAATTGAAAGAAAACAAAATGTGTTTATGAAACACTGATGCCCCCGTATGGCAGCTTATGGCTAGGGTTGAATTCTCTCAAATGCATGTCAAACTTCAAAGGTCAAGGTAAAAAGGTCAAAAGTGTTCATGCCAAAAGGAAGGTTTTGTTACAAAGAATATACACCGTTAGAAGTATATAGTTGTGAAAGCCCTAGTCCTAATTGTTCAAAAGTTATGACCTTGGTTAAAGTTATTGAAAATGGGGCAGACTCTTAGTCAAGGTCAAAAGGTCAAATATTTATGCCAGCTGAAATGTCTTAATAAATACACATGTGATTATGAAAGTCCTAGCTCCTACTATCCAAAAGTTATGGCTAAGGTTAAAGTATGGTATTTTCTGTAAAAGTAGGTAAAATTCAAGGTCAAGGTCAAGAGGTCAAATCTGGTGGTACCCAGAAAGGTCCTACCACAAGGAATACACCTGTGAAATATGAAAGCCATAACTCACCAACTCAATAGTTATGAGCTATGAGCTAGGTTAAATTTGACAACAGACAGAAAGAAAAACACACAGACAGGACAAAATATATGAATATGTATGAAACTTTTTGATTGCCAAAACATTATGTCTATCAACAAGGCACTTGTGACCTTTGACCTTGACCTTTAGAGTTTGACATGTAGAGAAAACTTTTTGATTGCCAAAACATTATGTCTATCAACAAATAATAGATATTTAGGCACTTGTGACCTTTTGACCTTGATCTTTGTGTTTTTTACATAATTTTTTCAGTTTTGCTTTTAATATGTCCCTCGTCAGATGTGTTGTTACCTTTAGGTTACTTTCGTCAAATGTATTTTTACTTTTACCTTACTTTCATCAGATGTATTTTTACCTTACTTTTTATCCGATGTGTTTTACCTTACTTTCATCAGAGTGTTTTCACAAACACATCTTGCTTTATGTGTGTTTACCCTGCTTCTCCACAAGTTTGTGTTTATCTTCGCTATACAGTGTCTGTTTAACCCATCTTTTACTTATATGAGTTTTAGTACTTGTATTTTTTACATAACTTTTTCAGTTTTGCTTTTAATATGTAACCTTACTTTCATCAGATGTGTTTTACCTTACTTTCATCAGAAGTTTTTTACCCGTACCTTACTTTTCATCAGATGTGTTTTACCTTACTTTCATCAGATGTGTTTTTACCTTACTTTCATCAGATGTGTTTTACCTTTCTTTCGTCAGATGTGTTTTTATCTTACTTTCATCAGATGTGTTTTTACCTTACTTTCAACAGATGTGTTTTTACCTTACTTTCGTCAGATGTATTTTTACCTTACTTTCGTCAGTTGTGGCTCAAGTGTTCGAGTTTTTCGTAACTTATGCACCAGAACACGAATTATGTTGAGCAGAAAAAGTAGGTTTACCTACAAAAAAAAACATTGGGTTTATCAATTTGATGCATTAAAAAAATACAAGTTCTTAAGTCAGTAAATATGTACAGAATTTGAAATACTTACACCAATAACAGTAACCCTAGGTGCCTCTATAATCCAATACTCCTTTAAAAAGTAATATGGGAACCAGCAACTAAAAAAGAAGACAATTATCTACTGTTTTAACAGAACTTCCCAAATGATTTGCATCAGAAAACCTTTCTTTTGAAAGTAATGGTCATTAATACATTCCATAATATGGACATTAATTATTAATAAAACGTAGCCTGTAAATATAATGATCAAAATAACACGTATACTAGTAAATACTTAAATATATCAGCTATAAATGGGTATTGGCTGATATTTACATGATTATTATATTAAGAGTAAGATACAACTTTAAAATCATTTTCATTTGTTTTAAGATGATTGCTAGATTAAGTTGCACATAAAGAATCATATGATTATTGAATATTGAATATTCGGAGTGAGGTAAACCTATGGGATCTTAAGAAAGAATCTTTAAAAGAATTTCACTGAAAACCTAAAACAACCCGGATTATAACCACTCAGAATTCAGCATATGTCGTATTCATTTCTGATAATTTCATAATGTGCATGTATTATTTATATACATGTGCATAATATAATTTTATAATAACGAAATAATAATAACGATATTCAGAGTATACATGTACATATATGAACATGTATAATCTGAATTTCGTCTTCTTTCTTTTAATGCATACTTATACTACATCCAATCATATTTTAGCACGCACGTTTTCTGAATCTCTTACATGTATATTATTACAGTGCATTGCAATTCATTTTTCCATGTTCTAATTTTCAAAGTATTTTATTGAATAGTGAGTGAGAAGAATACAGCCTTCAAAGTATTGAGCAATCAATTTTCAGCACACCTGCATGCATGCCCTTACAGGCAATTTTGATAGCAGTGTCACGTAACTTGTAAGACCCCATTATATCCCTTTATGTTCTAAATTATATCATTTATTGTTGAAAACTAAAGAAGGTATAGCCATTTAAAGTTTCAGAGAATGCCCGTTTATATCATATTGTAGAACCTTATAATATATACCAATTTTTTAAATGTTAAATTTTATCGAAAACGTGAAAGATATTGAATTTTTGTGTCAACCAATCAGAGCGAAGCACACGTGCATGCTAATTTGACCTTGTCATTCATCTTGACAATACAACTAATGTTTCTTTATATATACAATACATACTTAATATTATAAAAAAAAAAAAAAAAACCAGAGAAGCAACTTATAGAAAAAAAAAAGTAAAAATAAGTTCCTCGGGTTAGCTTTGGGAACATGAATATTAATATCAATGCTGAAGAGGAAAGGAAACTTTGAGTCTTTTTCTCAAGAATTTGATTCAGAAAGACATAATGTGTAAAAAGTTCCCCGAGAAGTGAACCTGATCACGAAATCAAATCCTTCAGAATGGATTCCCATCCAAACTCCTACCTGTTCTGATGAAGCTCAAGCATGCTTATAACCCAGGCCACTGTGAATGGAATGGGAGTACCTGGAATAATATTTATACGGTTTTATCAGATAAAATACCGGTATATACGAAGTATTTTTCAGATAAGAAAGGTGATGTTTTGGTTTAATTATGTATCAAAACTTTCAATTGATGTTTTCAAAAAGTTTTGAAATACAGTTACATAATGAGTCAAAATCATGTGTTTCTTTTAACACAATTGTACTACAATCAAAAGATTTCTGTGAAATATGAGCATAACGAAGTTTTGACAACTTAACTGCTCTGCAAAGCAATAAAAAACCAATGTTGTATCTATCGCTTTGTTTTTATCATCAATGTCAACAATGTCAAGGTCATATGCGTGTTGTATTTTTAGCATGAAACTTGTAAACTACATGGAATTGGAGCTAACAGAAATGAGCAATAACAAATAAGTTATGATAATCTTTTATTGAAGATTGTTTAAAATTCTCAGTAATCCGACATTTATATATATGGAATTAAAACCATGGTAAATTCTTAAACTTTTCAGCGAATGAGTGTAATAAAGAGGAAGAAGTGAAGCAGGATAAAATTGCTTTCTTTTCTTTTCTGGCAAATATGCATCATCAAACCTTGCAACACCAACAGCATAAGAAAAATTGGGATTAGTGTTTACTTTGCGATGTTACCATGGAAAAAGTACCAGTGGTTTAAACTGACATTTTTGATGCTTTAACTTGCAATTTAATCAAAACACATATATGACACACCTTCCATAGTACTAATCTGGTATAACTACAGTTGAATATAATATATTAATAAAACTTGATGAAGAAAACAACACTGTTGCTATGGTTACCAAGAAGGGAAAATGCTCGAATTTGTAAGTTTTAGCTTTATATCAATATCAAACCCTATGTGCTAGCTTCTTGCAACATGTTTGAGATTCATCAAGATGAAATTAAAATTCGGGTAAGTTGTTCATAAATATCAATCATAAAGTTTGGGGAATCTTCATTTGAGGGTACGTATCCAAGGAAACAAAATATTTTTCAGATTTTTAAGCATATATATTTTCTGCTTATTTCCATAGCAACGCTCTATTTAAAAAATTAAATATGAATGTTTAAAGGGTTTTTTCTATTTCTATTATTTGGTCACATTTCATCCTATTATTGTTTTTTTTTTAAATTTTTACATGTATGACTTTATAAAATTCAAGGATTTTTTTTTTACTTTTGAATACTTTGTTACTATAGCAACGTAAAGTTGATTTGCCAAATGTGTTTATCATGGATGTAAGACATCGTGTTCTAACTTTTGGAAACAGTCATTGCCAACTGTTTACTTTTCCGCAATTGTTAACTATGGGGTAATATACATGTTTTAAAAAAATTAACTATAAGACATGTTGCCATGGTAAGGGCAAACATAGCAACCAGTTTTTGCCTGATTTTATTCTAGGGTTTCAAAGACTATTATTATAGAGAATTAAGAGAAATTCTGAGACTTTACGTGCGCCACAGCTCCTGTATAAGATTTCAAGTGATCACAGAGAATGGCTCTTTTGTGAAACCGAACACTGCATAATCATTACATCATGTAATATGCGTGAACAGTGAAAACTGTGTCTTTCCTTACCCCAGCCAAGGATATAATAAACGAAGTAATTGGGCTTCCCTGAGAAGAAGGAGACGGCTATGATGTTATGTAGGTGGACTCCCTCTACAAACATCCACATAAACTGTACGGAGACCGTGTACTCCAGTAACGTGTATATCGTCTCACAAAAAGTGGGCTGAAAACAAAAAATACACACAGACATTACTGGTATAATACCAAAACGAAAATGAGCAAATGACAATGGTGTTCTTTAACAGAGAGCCCAAAATTCCTGGTAATGGATGAAAATCCATAATTGCTCGTTTCGTAATCAAATTCGATTAATTTCAGCTAGTCAATCTGATACTTCGCTGAAAGCACAATTATATAACAATTCACATGTTCTCTACTCTGTTACGATTATACGTATACATTGCCTCGGGATGGCATAAAAACTGTAACATTTATTTTTAGCCCTTAAGATCAATATAAAATTTTAAAGAATTAAACATTTTCTTAAATGATTAGAGGAATGAAATAAAATGCAACTGATTTCTAAGAATGGAATGTTTATAATATTGAATACCGTATGGAATATGGCTATATAACTTCCTGTTGTCATGAGGTAGTCCGATTGTCTTTCTCTCGCGATGTACTGGTCAATGTAAAGAACCAGTCGAATTAAAATCTGGACAATAATGGCAACCAAGAGGTTCCGATGGATTCTCGTTCTGTGGCACCTTAATGCTCGGAAATAACAGAAAATAAACAGTGACGTCAAACAAGACGCAAGGGAAACGCATAGACCAATTATTTCCATAGTCCGAGTTCCAACCACTATTTTTTTCATCATCTGAAAAAAAAATCAGTTGTACGAATTGATATACTGTTTAGTTTGATAAAATTGTCAATTACATTTAATCTGTGACTTGTATACTAACTCTCGACTTAGTATTTTGGAGTAAAATCTCTAACTTTTCTAAACTCGACTCAAAATTCGTTTGTATGGTTGTTTAATTTGCAAGAAATTAACAAGTAAAATGTCTTCAGATTTTTTCCGAAAATGACAAGGGGCACACGGTGGTTGTGACAGCTCAGCAGGGGATGTTCACTCCTCAATGGTACCTGATCCCACCTCAAATGTTTTTGGAGGTCTGTGTTTGTTCTGCTCCTGATTTGTGTTGTTTAATGATCTTTGAGCTAAAATACTGTTCTTTATTTCCACATTTCATGTTCCAGAAAGTTTTCAAAACCACTTTAATTTATTTAAATGTTTAAAAATTTTGAATAAAAATATTTAAAATGAATATGAATTCAATGACTTATAAAAAATTTATTGACTAAAACAAGAATAATTTATATTTACGTAACAGTAATACATGTAGGAGAAATAGGCAGATTCTTTCAATTCTAATTTAAAATCAAATCGAATTATTTTGAAATTAATCAGAAATTGAATTATATCTTCTGTAATATAATATGTGTCTTTCTCTGCATCATAATATTGACAAAAATCATATCTTATTTGTCAAGCTCTTTAATCAAAGATATTGTGAAATGTTGACATACGAAACAAGTCACCTCTGGGTAATAATAAAGGTCAGATTGATGTTCAAAACGGCAAAGAAGAATAATTATACGAATATCGGAAAGAAAATAATCATCTGTGTTTTATTTTTGATTAAATATACATTAATACTCTTCCAATCAATGTCAGGTATAGCCAACATGTAAGATGTTTTCATTTTTCAGCTCACATGCAGTACCTAGCAGGTTAAAATCATTTACAAAATCACAGAGATCACGAAGCATTAGATTGCTATTTACTTGTCGATCTTCCGCTGATTTGTTGCCGTAGAATTTGGCCATGAGTCTCCGGGATTCAGGCGTGTAGCACTCGGTGTAGTTGGAGTACCCCAGGGGCTGAGGTCCCTCCCAATGCGAAGAACACCCACAGCGTCTGAACGCCATCTCTGTAACGAAAAAAGAGGGCAAAATGAAGCAAGTCTTCCTGTTTCACATTTAGAAAGATGTCTTATCAAAAAAATAGAAATGAATTCAGAGAAAGTTTAATTTCGTGCATGGAATTTCTCATTATAAAATTTCTTTGGTAAAAACTCGTCTTTCAATTCCAATTTTAACCTTAATATCTGAGTCACTATCAGATTGATATTGCATACAATTTTACATAACTGCGGTCCTAATTTGCTTTTTTCTCAAGGAATACATGGTTTTCATTGTCAAGTTAGATGCGATTTTTAATCATGCATCCAAGTAATGAAGGTTTTCTGTATAAACATTTTGATAAAGACCGTTTTAATAACTCATGGGTATATATGTCTAATACAACCTTGTATTAGTGAGAGAACAGAACATTTTTAGCTCATCTGAACCGAAGGCTCAAGCGAGCTTTTCTGATCAAAATTCATCAGTTGTCTGACTTTATCGTAAAATTTTCACATTTTCATATTCTCAAGAATCACTTAATTTAAATCAAACTTGGCACAAAGTATCCTTGGGTAAAGGGGATTCATATTTTTCAAATGAAGGACCACGCCTTTTAACAAGCGGAGATAATTATGAATCAGTGAAAAAAATTAATGACATCTTTTGAAAATCTTCTCAAGGACCACTGGGCCAGGATAGATGAAACTCATGTGGAAGCATCCTGAGGTAGTGTATAGATTCAAAGTTTTCAAATCATGACTTCTGGGGTTATTATTTTTCATATTTATACTGAAGCATCTTTAGGTGGTGTAGATTCAATTAAGTTTGTTCAAATCATAATCCCCGGGTGAAGGATGAGGCCACAATGGGGGGATCAAAATTTAGCTAAAACCTTTACACAGCTCCTTCTCAATAAATACGGGGTCAGGAAAGATGAAACTCATTTAAAATCATCCTCATGTAGTGTGGATTCAAATTGGTTCAAATGACCCCCGGGGATTAAGTGGGGCCACAACGGCCATTAAAGTTTTATTTAGGAATACTTAGCAAAAATCTTCAGGTAAAGGGGACTAAAATTTGTTCAAATGAAGGGCCACGAACTCTTCCAAGGGGACACAGTTACGAATTCGTAAAAATTAATGGCATCTTTTAAAAATCTCCTCCTCAAGAACCACTGGGCCAGGAAAGATAAAACTCATGTGGAATAATCCTCAGATTGTGTAGAATCAAGTTTGTTCAAGTCATGACCCCCTGGGATAGGGTGGGGCTACAGTGGGGGATTTTACGTAGGAATATATTCGAAAAATCTTACTTACTTTGAGGGTCCAATCCCGGGTAGGGGGGACAGGCCATGTACACTGTTTGTCCGGGCGGGACAGGGGGCCAGCAGAGAATGGTGTCCCAGGTCGCCTGACACCAGCCGGAGGCTACAAAACATTATCCATTATCTCCGTAAAAGAAAGAGAATTAACTTATGAAAGTTTCTAAAGGATATACGACAAAAAAATAATATTACACATGTTCCAACGAGGTAGTAATTGCTTTGCATTACATTAGTTGTATTTCTCGTTATAATGAGTCTTTCGTTATACCGAGTGTTATTTTTTATTAAAGTTAAACTGTATCCCCGATATCGGTAAGTTCATACATGTAAGTTCGTATTGTTCACGAGTTGGTCGACATCATGTATATTTCTCGCAGTTGTATGCTTGATAATACCCTATGCGAGATGGCCAGAATTTGACGAGACTTTCTCGCTAATAATAGTTTTAACTCATTTAATTGGCAGTGCAGTTTTATTTGCATCTTCTGGACACATAGGTTAAGAAGGGGTCAGAACGACCCTGTAATTTCCGATTAACTATTGATCGAATTATATGCAGGGTGTAGAGAGATTAGTGTATATAAACTTTCTGCAAAGAATAACTAGAGTGTTACAAGGAACACATGGGTCGCCTGCTTTGTAGCTTCATTATAGATTTAAATATATATAAATAAGAGTGGTCGGCTTTTTATTTACTATAACCAAGATAGTAAAAGGATTTGCCTGAAAAGAAAAAAAATGGTATCCATGGTCCCTAACCCTCAAATGAACAATTAGATTGAAATTTTTAGAAATAACTACTAGTATTTATCATTTATGAACACGTGTTTCCAGCAATCCCCCAGAAGAGATTTAAGTTTGTCTTTTCTGCAGTTGTCACTCTACAAGATCCATTGTGTATTTTCATCAAAAATAAATACGTTTTGTTTGTAGGTTAAAGCCCTCAAGAATTGTACACTCATATGGAAACACTACCACTTGCCGGTTGAGGGCTGCAATTTTATACCTATACTCGGCACTTAAGGAAATTTAAAAGCAATGATGGATCTTTTTCATACCAACAATAACTGAGACTCGGGACTTCGATTTATGAATACAGTCTCGTTCGAGGGTCGTCTCCACGTCCCGCATTAGATTCGAACGCACGACGCAAGGTTCACTTCCTTTTCCATGCAGGTGTTGGCATATGAAAAGGATCCCTCATTGCTTAATGGCCCTGAGTGCCGAGTCCTTGTATAAATTTGCAGCCCTTCATCGGCAAAAGGTGGCGTCTCAATATGATCAAGTGAAAAATTCTCAAAGGGACATTAAACAGCAAACTAAGAAATGTCTTTCCCGGACTTGAAAGACAATTTGACTGGACCCTTACCTTCCTGTGTCTTCATTTCTGTTTCTAGGGTCTGGACACAGTCTACTTCAGACATGTATTTCCAGGGCTTTCTCAGACTGTTCTCAAATAACAAAGAGTTATTTGTAATCTGAAAAGAGTACAATGGTCTAAAACTTGCAATATCTTTAATAAACATAACTGAAAAGTCACTAATGCAGTGTGGATTCACTGGATTTCAATCGCTATTAGGGATAAATAGTACAAAAAAATTCTTTAATAAACTCAAATAGCTTTGCTTAAAATAGGTGCCTTTCTTAATAAAGAAGTTGTATCTGTTTAGTTGGAGAACTTCTTGTTTGTCCAAACCATGCAACTTGGTGAATAAAGGGAAAGTTTAGCTTCCCATAATCTTGAATACTTTTATTTAAAAAAAACTCTATGAGGAGTTTTATTACTATAACTGTTCTATGAACATTTTGAGTCTATTTTTACAATTTACACCATGCATTAAAATTTCATACCAAGTACAAAGATTTCATTGAAAGAAATTCTTAAAAAAAAAAAAAAGCATTGTAACTCCTCTGTTTGGGAGATGAAAAGAAAATGGTCTGATTTCAAAGAAAGCCAATTTTATAAGTATTTAACTGAAATCTTTTATTTTCTATTGCATATGCAGAATGGTATATCATGAACAGATTTTTTAGTGATGTACATGCTATCTTTACTTTTAACAAAAAATTACACGTGTTAGAGGAAGGTGGTCCCAGTAAAAACAGCATAAGCGTAATAATGGCTCTGGTTATGATTACCATCTGTTTCTAGTTTACTGTAATAAGTTTCCTCTAAGGCAGTTCAACAATGCTTTATAGAATTCTTTTGGTTAATCAATGCCATATCGGGAATAGGTGGAACCCTTATGTAAAATGACATCCATGCTCTACTGCTAAATACAGCTGTATATCTATTTTTAATTTTGGCTTAAAAAACGCCCATCAAAGCGGATCATTGCCGATTAAACCTCTGAAATGGTCAGACATGACCACGATATTAATGTTTGCAATGTTTAATCATTCAGGAAAATACCAATCTTGAGCCCAAACGTCTGAAACAGTGAAGACAGAACATATATATATTAATAATTATAGATTTTACTTAGGATTGAATTAATACAGTGTATATACATGTATAATATTTAAGGTATAAATTGGCTAGCTTTCACAAATTTCGCTAATAATTTAATTAGGTCTAAATTATAGAAAAAAAATAAAGCTAATTTTTTTGTAACATTAAAGAAGCAACTTCTTTCTGGATCTAAACTAATCTTCATACATATAATTTTGTTTGCTGGGGAAAAATAATGTTGGCCATACATTGCTTTCTCCATTTGCAAAACAGTATTCCGTGGTAATTTCGGCTTGTAAAGTTTCTTTCAAATTAGTTTTAGAAGCAACTGTTCCTTAAAATAACTGATACCAAGATAATTAACACCCAGGATACAACTAATTAACAGTTAATGTTATTTGTATTAGCACCACCATCGTGTGCGACGTCAAACAAGGTCTTAGAAAGAGCAGTTTTTTTTTTATAATGTACGATTGGCCTATAATTCCAAACATCGCATGGGAAGGTGATAATAAAATGGTTAAGAGCTAGGAATGTTTTTACCTAAAAATGCTTTTTGTCTATACATGATTGTATCTTGTACTTACAAGTAAATTTTGTATCTCCTAAACGTAACATTGCGTCAGAATCTGTTGCCTTTATAATTAATTAACAGAAACTAAATGGACCGACCGACCGACAAACCGACAAACAGCAGCAAAGCAATATGCTCTCCCTTCTTCGAAGGGGGGCATAAAAAACAGATGGCCGGGTTCGAGCAAAGCAGCGAGAAAGGGGAGGGGGTCTTTAAATGTAATTCTATCGGGGCCAATGCATATAAAAAATTAGGTCTACTTAAAAAACTGCAATTCAGAGTCAGTGCTAAAACTTTATCTCTTTTATATACTACTTTTATAAGACCTCAGTTAGAATACGCAACTGAAGTTTGGTGTGGGTGTTCTAGTCAAGATTCTGAAAAATTAGAAAAATTACAACTTGCAGCGGCAAGAATTGTCACTGGTTTAACTTCATTAGAATCGCGAGATTCTCTCTATTTTGAAACTGGTTGGGAACCACTTGCTGTAAGACGAATGTCCAAAGTAAGAACAACTATGTATAAAATATATTATAACATGGTACCCGGGTATCTGAAAGAAATATTTCCAAATATTCGATCACACGAATCAAATTACTTAACAAGACAGTCACAAAATTATTGTATCCCTAAGTGTAGATTAAATATATATAAATCATCATTTGTTCCAATGGCAATAAGGGAGTGGAACTCTTTGTCTCTCGAAACAAGACAATCTACTACTATAGGTTCCTTCAAAAATTGTGTAAACTCTCAAAGAATACCTACCCCGTCCTTTTTATACCCCCCGCTTGAAAAGCGGGAGGGTATATAGTAATCGTTAATTCCGTCCGTCCGTCCGTCCGTCTGTACGTCCGTCCGTCCGTCTATCTGTCCGTCCGTCCGTCCGTCTGTTACGCTTTGGGGTACCCATCTCTTATCCGCAACTCCTCTCATACCACTGAATGGAATTTGATGCAACTTTCACAGAATCTTTATTACATATTGCCATTGTGCACCTCCTATTTTACTTTTTGATCCGACACATACTTTGGGTTTCCCGGCCACAGGAAAACATGGACTTTTTCACCTGTTATAACCATATGGGAGGCGGGGGGTATCATTTAGTGAGCTCATCGCTCACAGTACCTCTAGTTTACTTTTTGTGATCGTTACTGGAGTGTAATTCATACTAGATTAAGACACAATTGTGTTCTAAATAAAGACTTATTTAGGTGTAATATTATTGACAGTCCATTATGTCCTTGTGGAAAAATAGAAGACGCATATCATTTCTTTTTCTCTTGTGCGAAATACACTGCCCCAAGAAACGACCTGTTCAATGCTATTTTTACGTATTGTAGACACTCATGTTCTGTTATGGGGAGATAATTCGATCAGTATTTCTGAAAATGAAAGTTTATTTTTAAATGTGCGATTGTTTATCAAGAGATCTGGTCGTTTTTGAAAGTATTTTGATTCGTTTGTACGTACTACATCAATTTAAATTCTGTACATGCATTACCTATGTTAAAAATCTTACTGACCTTTGGTTCCAGTGTAAATTAATTTTTTAACAATACTTTGTGTAATTAATTGTTTTCAAGAAGAGGACGTTCTAAGTATTAAGTACTTGTGTCCAATCCTTTTGTTGTAACATCTTAACAATAAAATATGTTCAAACCAAATGTAATACGCTGTATGATATGATGTATTCAGAAAGAAATACAACATTGATAAAAGACAACGAAATAGCCGTTGGCAATTTGACGCGGACGTCTGAGAAAAAGGTGGATTGAATCAATGTGTGCTTGTTTCTGTAATAATTTTTTTTAACCCTTAGTGTAATAATATAAAGTATCCAACTCCAAATTACACAAAGTAACCCCCCCCCCTTCCCCAATCTAATTAGATTGCCCCTTCCCCAGAATAGCACTCATTTACGATAATTTATCTTCACAACCATATATGGCATACTTGTCTTAGAGTTTATTTTCTTTTCCGATGTAATTTTTGAGACAAATTTCTAGCCAATCAAAATATTCGTCTGGGATAAGCACATAATATTTCATGGTATAAATTGACTTTTCCTCTCGGCAAGTAGAGTTTTGACACTGTTTACAGAGATAAAGGAAAATAAAGTCAAGCATGCGATATATGGCTGTGTATATAAATCATTGTAGAAGACAGTGGAAATATTTTAACAGTTTGCCAGTACATTTCCTCTGAAAGTGTAAATGAGTGCGTTTCTGAGGAGGGTGATACTAATGACCTGTTCACACGGAGCTAATGCAAAGTAATTTAATGCGCATTAAATTAATTCGAATTAGAATAATTCGCATTAAATTCTCCGTGTGAACGCGGTTCAAACTTAATTCGCAGTGACTTATGTTTAATTCGAAATAAACTCTCAGTTTTAAACAGGGCATAAGACTTTTCAATTTCTGTAATCCTTAAAAGTTTGATATTAATATCTCGTGGTGTTCGAAGAGTATCCGGAGACAAAATGAAATTTTGTTTTTCAGAAACTCATTTTGCAAAATTTGAAGGTTGCATACTATTAAGAACATTATTAATACCATCTTTAATCGTATATTTGATAATAATACCCTGTTAGAGATAAAAAGCACCAACAATTTAACATTCTGGCCCCTTATTGCCCTTCATTGCATAACGTATGATCATTTGGTGTAGTTGCAGATTGTAAAGATGAACATTGTTTCAGTAATTGAACAAAATATTGATTATAATTACAAAGTTATTGGTTTATAACTTTTGGCTTTTCTAAGCCAACTACTTTAATGGATCGCCCCTTTTTGATAATATATATTTTTGATAATATAGTGTATAATGTAAAGATCTTATTATTTCAGCAAAAATTGCGTTAATTATGTTTGAATAAAATAGATAATTATGACACAAAATGACTCGAAAATTCACTCATGATTCTTGCCCTAAATTTTAACCTTTAGCGAGCTTCCAAACCATTCTAAAATTTGTATCAAGGAAGGGAGAGGGGGGGGGGGGGGGCAAGACAAGAACAACTGAAGAAACAGGGGAATCACTATAACATATTTCAAAAAAAGGAAGGCCTTAATAATCAGAAAAACCAATAGCAATGTAGAATCACTATAAGGTTTACCTAGGAAAAACGACATTACAGCTAACTTGTCAAAGGGATACCGACCAATTTACTTAATTCTGTTGACGCTTTATAAAATATATATCTACTGTATATACCTTTAGGAATATCGATGCAGTGTGTTTCTGAAAGTTAAGGTCGATTACGAGGACGAAGATTATATTCCAATGTCACATGAGGGAGAGGTTATTATGCTTTAAGTTATTTGTAAATATTACAAAGAACAAAGACAAAGCTACTGTAATCAATAAAAAAGCCTTCCTGTAGGCTTGTTAATTACATAGGAGAATTCCATAATTATACATGTAACTCCCTAATAAAAAAGGTTTGTGATAGCATATAACAGGAAGATGTCTTCTGTGGAGGAGGCTTGTAAAAGGAAAGCCTATAGTATCTGTTTATGCTGAACATGATGTTTAAAAAAATTCAAATCAAAAGAAATGATAATCAAGAGTCCCACGGGCAACATCACTTACCTGAGCACAATGGCTAGGGAAAATCACAAATTAATTCAGTATTGAAAAGTTAATAGGGGAGGGGATTGAATTTAAACTACCTGAAGATGCTTAGAACTACGTCAGGATAACAAATTACTTTGCTGTTCTTGAGCAAAGATTTTTTTCCTTATATTCCTTTGTAAAAATGTTAACCTCCCCCATTGTGTCCCCACCCTACTCCCAAGGGAGGGGGGCAGAATGTGTACAACTTTGAATCTACACTACCTCTAAGCATGCTTCCATATCAATATGACTAAAATAGTTTTTTTTTTCTTTTCTTGACAGGAATTTTTTTTCCTATATATGTTCTTATGTATAACTTCAATCCCCATTTGTGGCCCCACCCCATTCCCGTGGATCTTTGATATGAATAAACTTGAATCTACAGTATCTGAGGATGCTACCATAAATGACCGACCATCAAGTGGCTTTTCTGTTCATGAGAAGAATTTTAAAAGATATTTCCTATGTATTCCAAAAAAACACTTAAATCGTCCATTGTTGCCCTAACCTAACCCTGGGGGTCATGAGTTGAACAAAATTGATGCCACACTAACTAAAGATGCTACCATATAAATGTGACAAATCATGGCTTCGCTTGAGAAGAAGATTTTTCCTATATATATCCCTTTACATTCTTACATAAAACCTGGATCATCAAATGTGACGCCGCACTAACCCCTGGGGCCATGATTTGAATAAACTTAAGTCTACATTACCTGAGAATGTTTCTACATGAGTTACATATTTCCACTTTACACACGGATACTTTGTGGCAAGTTTGATTGGAATTGGCTGAGTGGTTCTGGAGAAGTCGGTCGAAAATGTGAAAAGTTTACAGACAAACACACAGACGCCGGAAACACGTCATTAGAAAAGTTCACATAAGGTAGGCTTCTTCTCACACAAAACTGTATTTCTTGTATTTAAAAATTAATGAAATTTTCACGGAATCAAGAAGACAATATTACTAAGTGATGGTATCAGTTAGATTAGTTTTGACCGTTTTATATTAGAGTCAAGGTCAGGTCAAGGTCATTACCTTTTCCCGGGACATTAAGAATAAAAATGACTGCATCCAATCCTGCGATAGTGTCTTCTATTTCAAAACATTAAATGTTTTTCTTTTTGCATAAAAAGATATTACCATATAGGGTCTATAAGATAATATTACCAAATTAACAAAAATAGTTTAACAAACATGAATCTTGGCTAATCCGAATTTTCTCTATTTTTCTTAAATTTTTAGGATGTTATTATTTTTATATGCGCCCTATATTTAAATTTTTCTTATTTTCACATATGGTAAAGAAGTCATATAGAGATACAAAATGATACAAAAAAAAAAGTTTTGACCGTTTAGTAAGAGAGTAAAAACACTTTGGATGGATTTTTGGCTCAAATCTGTACTTAAATTAGAAGCTTTTTACAGCTAACATAACTGTAGTTTGTTTGGAAAATCATATTTATTTGATATATAACATATATTTAAAATATATTTTAAAACGTTAGTCCCTTATTATTAATTTAGCTTACATTTGAAAAATTCTTCAAGTCTTTGATTGTGTAAAATTATATGATTGATTGATTGATTGTATTTGTTTTACGTCCCTCTTGAGAATTTTTCACTCATATGGAGACGTCACCGTATGCCGGTGAAGGGCTTCAAATTTTGACCTTTACTCGGCACTCATGGCCATTGAGCAGTGAGGGATCTTTATCGTGCCAACGCCTGCCACTGACACGGGGCCTCGGTTTATAAGGTCTCATCCGAAGGACCCGCAACTTTCACTTCAAAGTGCCGAGCGCATGGCGAAGGAACAGTTGCTACCCATTTTAACGACTAGGTCAGTCGCGGCCGAGATACGAACTCACGACTTCCCGATCACGGAGCGAGCGCTCTACCGACTTAGCTACCTGTAAAATCATAACTAAATTCGTTGTTCTATATAATTTTGAGGGGCAGAAAAGAAGATATTTTCATACGCCACCATTCCGCGAAAAATATAGTCCCTGCTAGTTTTCGAACACAATGTACCATTTCTATTTAAAGTTGTGCGATTGTGATGAGAAAAGAAAAATATGGTCTTTTAAATCTCTCTCACCTAAATACAATGAAGCACATTGAAGTGGTAAAATTTTCTGTTTGGATGAAACGTTCTGAGTCATGTTTTGAAGGTCAATTATAACATAATGACACGCCCATTTCTTTAGAAACGAATAAGAAATATTCGTTGAAATGTTTAGGACACCCCACTCTTTGTGACAAACAACATAAGTTACACCGAAATGGAGATTTTTAAAGTTATAAGAGAGAGAGAGTTAGATAGTTCCTGCTTCTGTAAAGCACGTATTTCAAAGAATTTGTCAATAATTATTAATTTATCATGTTTATTGGAGTTACCATAACACATGTATCGGTCGAACACGTGCTTACTCGGTGTTTATGTAGACCGTCAATTTGATTGGTTATTATATTTTTGGAATACCTGTTCTACAGGTATTCGAATGAACCATTTGACCATTTTTCCTTTCTATAGAAATGGGCGTATCATTGTATGACAATCATCGTTCTAAAGATAGCTCAAAACGTTCCAGTCAAACGGAAAATTTTACCACTTCAATGCGCTTCATTGTATGTACGACATAAAAGCAAATATACATTGAATATTTCATCTCCTCAGAAACCAGAGAAGAATCCTACCTTAGGTGAGCTAAAAATGAAAAGAGTTGTGTGAAATTATTTCAAAGGCTTTGCTTGATTACCAGTACATAATATTTTGTTCGTCATGTAAAATATTTCAAGTTAAAGCCTAATTTCCCACCTAGGGATAAAAAGCTCTCCACAAAAAAATTATCCTTTTACCTATAGACTTAATATATTGTTGAAACCGTTTGAAATATGCAATTATAAATGATTCATTTAAAGATTGCATGTATATACGCAGCAATGCAAAACATCTGGCAAAGATGTGCTAACGAATCGAGAGCCTTATATATTCTCAGGATCGGGTTATTTTAATAATAAACAATAAGCTGTGTCATTGTATGTAATAAAAGGGCAGAAATATAAAATTAATAACCTGCAATTCATCAGAGCCTGTATTAAATCTGTTTCAGAGAGGACATACACTAACTATGTATGGATAAAATATATTTGTGAAATCATTATGATGCCGAAGAAAGTCATTAATTCGTTCAATGAGAGTATCATTATCACAGGAATTTTACGTAGAACACAATAAAAATTTAAAATCTGCTATTAATTCTCCACATAAAATGATTCAAAGACTTTCAACTTGAATGAAATTTCTAATCAACTCCGTTGTCTTTGACCATATCGTCGCCCACGTGGCGCAGTGGTTTGAACGCGAAGGAGTCGCCGGTTCAATTCCCACTGTAGGATGTGTAGACCGATCCTTCAGATAAGACAGTATAAACTGCGGTCCCGTGTCGCAATAGGTGCTGGCAAGAATGAGATCCCTCACTGCCCAATGGCCGTAAGTGCAGAGTATAGGACAAACTTTGCAGCTCTTCAACAGCAAGTGGAGGCGTCTACTATGGCACGCCAAATTCACAAAAAATGAGCTAAACACAGTTTCACAGTCGATAAACTAGGTTTATCGGTTGTAAACTATAGAAATAAATAATCGTAAATCTATATTTTACATCTGTTAACAATAGTTAACGCGATAGTCTATGTATATATATTTCCACGGAAAAGAAACGTAAACTATACTTGAACAATGGAAAACAATTATCTATTAAATTGAAGAGATTTATCTATTTATTTCACGTGGTATTAATTTACGGATTTTTATTTTCAAATTATGTACGCGAGAAGGATTTCAAAAAATCACAAATTTTCACGAGGAGAGTGAATGCGGAAATTTGTCGAAATTACGCGTAGATTCTGTGTGGAATAAGTTTTTAAAAATATAAATGTAAGGCATATAGTAGGAAAACACAGTCTATTTGTACTAAATTGAAAGTCCGCTGTATTTTCTACCTGTGGATTAAACAGAAATTGAGATTCCGCAAAGAAAAACACCGCTATCGTGTCACAAATAATCGTAAATCTATATTTTACATCTGTTAACAATAGTTAACGCGATAGTCTATGTTTAAGAAACGTAAACTATACTTAACAATGAAAACAATTACTAGTATTTGCGATTGCAAAACATAGATTATCTGAAAAACACAGTTTCACGATTTGTAAACTATGGTTTACAACTCTTAACTTTGGTAAACGATCTTATAAAGATGGTTTCACGATTTGTGAAATTATGTTTAACAACTCTTAACTATAGTTCACGATTGTAAATTATAGATTACAGACGTGAAACTATGTTTATCAACAAAATCTATTCTTAACGCTTTGTTACAGACAGATAAACCTAGTCTAAGATTAGCATTCGTAAACTATATTTAACAACCGTTAAATATAGTTTTACAAATGAAAACTATAGTTAGCGAATTGTTAACTATAGTTCACGGTTTGTAAACTATAGTTTAAAGTCGATAAACCTAGTTTACCAAGTGTGAAACTATGTTTAGCTCATTTTTGTGAATTTGGCGTGCCATAGTCTGCACATAAGTGAAAAATTTTCGAGAGGGACGATTAACAGCATACAAGAGAAAAACAATAAACAACAACACACCATTTGGACATAACAACAACACCATGTCTACGTGTCGTTCTTCGTATTTAAACCACTATTCACCTCATATATTGCCTTATTAACGAGACCGCTTCTTAAGAACCACATGGTACTTACCAGGTATTCTAATGAAAACCTTGTAATCCCCCCCCCCAAAGTTATTCATTATCATACCAAGTAGACATTGATTTTTGTATAATTTATCATATTTTTGTTTGGTTGTGTTTTTTTGGGGGGGGGGGGGGAAAGGGGGAATGGATTGTTTTTTCTTTCATGACCATGACCCAATCGCAGGGTTATATCTCAATCGAGTAGGTCGCTCGGATATAAGACGATATCTTTTTCAGTTTTTTATCAAAGGCAAATTCAGCATGAACTCTTTGAAGATGCGTTGATTTACAATACCATTTGAAAAGTATGATGTTGGCCATAGTGATGACGCATATATACATGACATGTGCATATGAAATGATATATACTCAGTCATATCTTAAAAACCGATGCCATCACACAATGATTCGTTAAAAGCATTCAAAATATAAATTTAGGAACTATTAATTGAAAAGAATGCAGTTGCTGTCGACCTGAATTTGTAGCATAACCGTGATTCAATGACAAATCAAAGGTCAAGAAAAGAGACATTACCATTAAATCGTCTATATATTATTAATGTTACATTGTTATTTAATTACATGTTGTGAATTATGTTTTTAAGGTATTCAATGTATATAACGGAGAGCTTTTGAACAATTATGATTTGTTTTAAATTAGTGAAAACGATTAAAGTAAATGAACTATTTATATGACTAATGACAAATGAGAAGTTGATCATTTTGCACCTGAAAAGATTTTGAAGAGTTATCTGCCCTTGATGAAAAAAAAATATATTGTCAAAATATCTGTGGTAAATGATTCATTTTATTTCATATTTTAATAAAAAAAAGTTTATGCTTATTTTCAACAGCAGATTGGTATGACATTCATATTAGGTTTTACAATATTTTGATAAAACGAGCTGCTCATAGACGTCAATTAAAATTTTACATTTCATTTCCGGAAATTTGCATAGCATTTCGACATTTTTTAAATTTCATTTGTGCCAATTTATTTTTTTCATTTTCGACATGTATTTTTTTTATTTCCGAAATTTTGAATTAAAATTGAAAATGTTATTCATTTTCGTTTCATTGATTTATATATATTGGTAAGTTAAACTAATTTTTGGAATTTTTAAAATAATTTTTTAATTATTTTTTACTTTTTTTTTTAATTTTTTTTTATAAGTGGAGTCTTCGATCCTGCTTTCATTGCCGAAAAGCACTACAAATGTACTTGAAAAATGTTTGAGATAAAAAAAAACTTTAAAATGTCACAAATGAAACTATGAAATCTTGGAAATGAAAAGTCGAAAATTTCAAAAAAAAATCCGCAAAAGAAATTTATGCTTCAATTAATTGGACGATAATTCAAATTTTGTAAATTCCTTCGGTGGAGTATGGTTTATTTACTAACACCTACAAAATGTTACCATAACTTCGGACGACTCATGCATCGGCTACAAAATATGGTCATTATACATTGAAAACTTTAATATAATTTATAGTACATTGAAATAAAAGGTATTTATTTAGGGAGAGGGGGATAAGAATTATGTCCAAGTTATACCCTTCATGGTGACTCTGGAGCTGTAAGACTTGACTTTGCCTTAAAAGCATGACTCAGCAAGATAAAATGACAATTTGGTGGCGTCTTTTTAAAAATCTTCTTCTCAAGAAACACTTGGAAAAAAATCTAATTGTATGTGAATCCTTCATTACATAGTGTAGATTCAAGTGCGTATTTGTACAAATCACCCCCCGGGGGGTAGAATGGGGCCACAATGTGGGATCAAATTTTACATAGAAATATATTGGGAAAATCTTGAAAAATAAGGTATATTGATATGGAAGCATCATTAGTTAGTGTACAACTCATGACCCCTGTGGGTAGGATGGGGCCACAACGGTGGATCAAATAAAAGAAAAAATATCCCATTGAACAAAAACAGAATATTATTGACTCAGGTGAGTGTTGTGATTCATGGGCCTCTCGTCTTCCATGTAGACTGAGATGCGTTTGGTAAAGGGTAACAATTATTTAAGACAAGGATCGATCTTGTGACAGAATGTCAACTTTGTCAAATCAAATATTTTTTCTCTCGCTGGGGAAGACGGAAATATTTTGAAGGTCAAAAAGTGATAATCGAAGGTATGGTTGGGAAGGGGTTAATTAGGTTTGATACAAGCAATGGTGACACATTTGATTTTTCTCCCTATGCATTGAGTTATGTCTAAAAATTCAATGTGCTACAAGTCTGTTCTGTTGACAAGACAAACTAAGCTGATTTGGGTTGGCGAATGTAATTGAACAAGACTTATATTCGTAATGGTGTTGAAAAAATAAGGAAAGGATGTAAAGATTTCTCTTGGTTTGTATTTTGCATCATATCAAACGTAAACAAAAGATTATTGATTGAAGAGGGTATTAGGAAATTACTATCAAGGCTAAACCCTCATAAGGCAAGTGGTCCTGACGAACTGCCCACATGCCTACTCAAGGAAATAGCCAGTGAAATTACACCTGCACTCACACTTGTCTTCCAGGCCTCAGTACATCAAGGCACAGCACAAGCATATTGGAATACAGCCATCGTTACACCAATCTTAAAGAAAGGAGACAAGGGTAAACCATCAAATTATCGCCCAGTGTCTTTAACTTTTGTATGCTGCAAAGTCCTGGAACACATTATACATAGCTCCATCATGCGGTTCATCGACCAACATAACATCTTAACTGATATGCAGCATGGATTCCACAAATCACGATCTTGCGAATTTCAACTCATACTCACCATCCAAGACCTGGCAAAAGAGCTAGACGATAACATCCAAATTGATGCCTTGCTCGTCGACTTCTCCAAGGCCTTCGACTAAGTGCCACACCAGCGGCTGGCTAAAAAGCTACACCACTATGGAATCCGCGGCCCAATTTTGGCTTGAATAGAGTCATTCCTAAGCAACAGATCCCAGCACTAGTAACCTCAGGAGTATATTTCAAGGGACAGTACTAGGTCCATTGTTATTCCTTTTGTACATCAATGATCTACCTATACAAGTGAAGTCAAACACCCGTCTGTTTGCAGATGACTGCCTCCTGTATAAGAAAATTTGCAGACCAGAAGACACAGCGGCGCTACAATAGGACCTAGACAGCCTCCAAGAATGGGAAAGGAAATGGTTAATAGAATTCAATCCTGACAAATGCGAGGTCACCTGCATCACAGGGAAAAGGAAGATTATCCAGGGAAGTTATTTCATACATAACCAGGACCTGAATCTTACCAACAAGGCTAGGTACCTGGGTGTAACTATTACCAGCATCCTAAGCTGGAATCCCAACACAGACCAGGTCTGCAAGAAGGCAAATTCCACCACAGCCTTCCTCCGGAGGAATTTACCATCATGTCCTCATAAGACCAAGGAGATGTCCTATCCAGCAATGGTCAGACCACAATTGGAATACGTGTGCACTGTGTTGGACCCCTATACCCAGAACAATATCAACAAGCTGGAAAGTGTACAGCGCCGAGCTGCAAGGTATGTGCTGGCTGAATACCTGAGAACCAGCAGTGTCACCTCCATGATCCAGCAGCTTGGATGGGAACCGCTACAACATCGCAGACAAGCCGCCAAAGCAGTGTTGATGTACAAGATCTTGCATTCCCTAGTAGCCATTCCATCCTCACCTTTTTTCCATCCTACTGATGCTGCTACTAGAGACCATCAATAAAGACTGCAAATTCCATTTGCCAGAACATACACCTACAAAGGATCTTTTTTTCCATCTGGGATCCGTCTGTTGAACACTTTACCATCTAGTGACACAGAAATCAATCCCTTGACTTATTCAAGTCGGGGCTGGGAATTGTTGGTAAACCTTAAGGTGACAGTAGTTTTTTATCCAGCCTTTAATTGTAAATAGAGGACTCTCCATTGCGCATGTGTCCTGTTTTAGTGAAGTGCGATGATGCCCAAAAGGCCATGCACTGTACCGGAAGAAGAAGAAGAAAGTAGACGGCAGCATTTACAATTTCTATGTTCATTGCATGTACTGCCTGCAGTTAGTTCACTAAATGATATCCCACCTCCAATATGATTATAATGGAAAATTCCTTCATTGTTTTGCGCTTTTAAGCCTGAAATAAGTGTCAGATTAAATAGGAGGTACACAATGTCATTATATAATAAAGAATCTATGAATGTGTCATCAATTGTTTTTAGTGGTGTAGGAGGAGTTGCAGATACATGTAAGAGATGGTTACCATTCAATATTATAGAAAAAATGGCAGTACGTGTCAGGGTCCACGCAGAAAATATATAAGTGAGGTTAAACCGGATGCCATGGACAAACTTCAGGCTACGCATGCGGGAGAATTCTAGAGAGTTCACCCCTTAAAAAATTTGTCCGTAGAATAATTTTCCCTGTTCGAATTAGAATATGCCATTCATTCGCAAATTTTGCTTTTAAATTTGCATATCGTATTTTTTTATATATTCATTGGCGTATCCGAATTTTTCTATTATACATTATTATACTGGTTCCGTGTCACAGCAGGTGATGGGACGAACTGCTCACTGACCGTGACTGCCCTCCACCGACAAGTCTCAAAAGGGCATTAAACAAACAAACAATCATTTTGTATTAATGATTCAATATACATGGAGTTCAGAAAATGTTTAGCAATATACTCTACATGTGTTTTGAAAGGACTTTTTTTTCTTATGTAGTGAAATTCCTTTGATCGAGTTAATATTTATATAATCAGGGTTTAAAATAGTCTTAGCAATCAAAAGTTATCTCCTATGTCCAGTCTATATTTCAAACATTCAGAAGATCAAGATCTGACTCAGCAGATCTTGGGAAAGTATATAAGCGGGCTCATTCAAGTCCCGGGGTTCAGTGATTGAGAAGCCGTAGAAGAGGAAGGACGTATTACGGACAAGGTAAGGTATTTATGTTAGCTCATTTGCGGTGTCTCAAAGTTCTGCAGACGGACCATTTGAGTTACATAGATCCTTACAGGTTACTAAAATAGAGTAAATTACTATTATATAAACGGGTGTTTGAAACCCAGTGTTCGAAACTATAGGTCTGGGAGCTAGTGCTCAAACATAATGTCAGACCAGGGGCTTAGCACTTGGACTAAGAGATAACAAACTAAGGTAAATTATAATTATATAGAAGATCAGTAAGAATCGTTGTGTTGTTGATTATTTTTGAATGTGTTTGTTCTTATATTTAATCAAATAAGCTAAATACGTCAAGTAACGTAAAGGAAAATTCTTTATCAAAACTTCATCCGTGGTCGAACCCACAAAACACATTATAAATTTTTGGTGGCAGCGGTGGGATTCGATTGATCTAAAACCCACTTGTGATTTTTATAATAATAAGAATTATTTGTCAAAGAACTTTGTTTGAGAAAATTAGTTTTAGGTCTTAAATCATGGATGACGTTGAGAAAGAGATAAGTTTTCTTGAAGAGAAAATTAAAGAGTTCTCAAATGAGAGTATGTTTGAGAGAAAAAGAAAGACAGAAAGCATCAACACCAATAAAAAAATAGAGATTCTGGCATTGGTGCCTCGGAACAAGCGAGTTCGGAACCAAGACGAGAGTTTGGAGGAGCTAAACCTAAAGTAAAGCTTGAGGCCGAGGCAGAAACTGATTTTGACTACATCAGTGACAGAACACATAGACCAGCTTCAGACCATGCGCTATATTTTGAAACACCTAGAAATGTTCCAAGCAATGTTACAACACGCAGGTTTAGAGACAATAGATTTGAAGCACATGATGTACGGGACCGCTTGGGAAAAGATGAAAAATCCAGTAAGCTGAAACCCGCAACTTATTATGGAACGACGTCGTGGTTGGACTATAAGTCGCATTTCAATGCAAGCGCTTGTTTGAACCACTGGTCTAAAGAAAAGAAGGGGATGTATCTGGCCGTGTCCTTAAGAGGTCTAGCGCAAGATGTGTTTGGAAACCTACCAGAATATCTGCAAATGGATTTTAAAGAGTTGTCCAAGTCCCTGGAAGAACGTTTTTCCCCAGCTAATCAGACGGAACTGTATAGGGCGCAACTTAGGGAGAGACGACAAAAAGCGTCAGAAACAATATCGCAGCTAGGCCAAAACATTAGACGGCTTACACGCCTAGCATATCCAACAGCTCCAGGAGATGTGTGTGAAACATTGGCGAAAGAGTATTTTATCGATGCGCTTGTTAGTTTTGACATGTGTTTGAGAATTAAACAGTCACGACTCCAGAATCTGAATGATGCCATTCGACACGCTGTTGAGCTCAGTGCATTCGTTGGCTCAGAACGCAGAAGAAATGAAGACAGTGGTTTTGTTCGAGAAGCAGGAGGCGATAATACTCGTTCATGAGACTAACAGTGGTAGTCTAGAGGACTCTATAAAGTCTATCAAGGAGATGCTGCTGAGCCTACAGACAGATGTAAATAAGATGAAAACTGAGCAACAGAAGTCTCGAACTTGCGATACTACTTACAACACGTCTCGGAGGTTTGACGAGAAGAAGCAGACAGCAGGTACTTCCAAAAAAAGTTTCAAGTGCGGTAAGCCTGGACACTTCAAGAAGGATTGTAGATATAAAAGTCCAAATAAGAATGAGACTTATGCTCAGCCAAGACCATTTGACTCTTTTGGCAAAAGAAAGTCTGTCAGAAATACAGAGACCGGTAAAGAGAAGTCTGGACAATTTAAAATGGCTACCGATGATAAAGGAAAGTCAGAAGAGAAACTTAAGGGTTCCATTGGAATCCACAAAGAGTCTAATGAACCAGGTATGTACATTCGTGGAACCATCAATGATGTGTCTGCCATAATATTAGTTGACACTGGTGCTACGGTTACACTTATTTCACGTTAGGTGTTCGATGCAATCCGTTTGAAGCATGATGTGAAACTGAATGAGACCAGCCAGAAGATTTTATCAGCTTCAGGCACTCCTCTTAATGTACATGGAAAAGCAGTTGTGAGGCTTAAATTCGGCAAGAAAATTATATTTCAAACAGTAATAGTTGCCGACATGACTATTGATGCTGTTTTAGGCTTAGACTGATTGAAAGCCAATAGAAGCGTTATAGATTTATGCAATAAAAGTCTTAAACTAGAGAACGAGTTCCACTCATTAGCCTTTGAAGGAAAAATTGGATGCTTCAGGATACAGGCCTCAGGAACAATAGCTTTGCCATCAAAAACAGAAGTGCTAACAATAAGAAAAGTAATTGTACTAGGCAATGGAGGAAGGTTCCCATGCAAGACCTGTGGCATACTCTTTAAGAAGAGCTCTTACCTACAGCGTCATGAGATAAAATTTCATAATAAAGATGAAGTCCCGATCGAGAAAAAAAGCGAAGCAGACAAGGAGTGGTTAGATCAAGATCCTGGCGATTTGATCGGAGAGATCTCCAATGATAGCTCTGACGATAGTAGTAGCGACAGTGGTGAAGAGGAAGAAAAGGGGCAGGAAATCTCATCAGGAGAAAGTGGACACAATCCTGTATCACAGGTTTACCAGACAAACAAGAAAAGTGGGGAAGAAAACAATAGCAGTGTTTTGGAGGAAGGTAGAACAGTGAGGAAAGCCACAGCCCCATTACCTGTATTCGCTTCGAAAAGAAAGACAAGTGACAACATGCCGGAGAAGAACATGTCATTGGACCGATTCAGGTTTAGGTCATATCTCTCCAAAAGCACACAAACTGACTTTGAAGAAAAGTCACGAAACCTTGTGAAGAAAAGGAAGTTTCACAAGACAACATCTAGCTACGTCAAGGATGACAAGAAGGTCGAGCACACAAACTGACTTTGAAGAAAAGTCACGAAACCTTGTGAAGAAAAGGAAGTTTCACAAGACAACATCTAGCTACGTCAAGGATGACAAGAAGGTCGAGGAGATCGTCGAAGAAGAGGAATTCTTTTATGATTAGTGATCGGTGACTTATAAAAAAAAAGAAGAAAGAAAGAAAGTGGCAAATAGCACTTTTAAGAAAACCTAATCATAAAACATGGTGATAATACATGTATATAAAGGTTTTGGCGCGTTTATTATGACTGTAACCTGTTATCTGGTGAAAAAGAAAAAATAAAGAAAAAAAAGTTCATGATCAGAACTCTTATTTATCTATATGCGGGACGCATATGTTTCGGAGACATGGGTAATTGTAGTTAATATTTATATAATCAGGGTTTAAAATAGTCTTAGCGATCAAAAGTTATCTCCTATGTCCAGACTATGTTTCAAACATTCAGAAGATCAAGATCTGACTCAGCAGATCTTGGGAAAGTATATAAGCGGGCTCATTCAAGTCCGGGGTTATTTATATAATCGCAAATTTTGCTTTTAAATTTGGTATTTTTTTATATAATTGGCGTATCCGAATTTTTCTATTATACATTATTATACTGGTTCCGTGTCACAGTAGGTGATGGGACGAACTGCTGACTGACCGTGACTGCCCTCCACCGACAAGTCTCAAAAGGGCATTAAACAAACAAACAATCATTTTGTATTAATGATTCAATATACATGGAGTTCAGAAAATGTTTAGCAATATACTCTACATGTGTTTTGAAAGGACTTTTTTTTCTTATGTAGTGAAATTCCTTTGATCGAGTTAATATTTATATAATCAGGGTTTAAAATAGTCTTAGCAATCAAAAGTTATCTCCTATGTCCAGTCTATGTTTCAAACATTCAGAAGATCAAGATCTGACTCAGCAGATCTTGGGAAAGTATATAAGCGGGCTCATTCAAGTCCCGGGGTTCAGTGATTGAGAAGCCGTAGAAGAGGAAGGACGTATTACGGACAAGGTAAGGTATTTATGTTAGCTCATTTGCGGTGTCTCAAAGTTCTGCAGACGGACCATTTGAGTTACATAGATCCTTACAGGTTACTAAAATAGAGTAAATTACTATTATATAAACGGGTGTTTGAAACCCAGTGTTCGAAACTATAGGTCTGGGAGCTAGTGCTCAAACATAGTGTCAGACCAGGGGCTTAGCACTTGGACTAAGAGGTAACAAACTAAGGAAAATTATAATTATATAGAAGATCAGTAAGAATCGTTGTGTTGTTGGTTATTTTTGATTGTGTTTGTTCTTATATTTAATCAAATTAGCTAAATACGTCAAGTAACGTAAAGGAAAATTCTTTATCAAAACTTCATCCGTGGTCGAACCCACAAAACACATTACACTTATATGTCCTTTATATATATCTTCTATGATCGACTGTGCATTGCATTTAATTAGCACATTTAGCTAGCACACGTTTCCTACCTCCACTAATAAGAGAATTCATGCAGGTAAATTAGCTCGCCAATCCAAAATTTTCAAATTATTGACTGGCGGGCAATTGATAGAGTCCGAAAGTCGCAAAATATTGACCAGCGATCCAATGTATCACTCTGAAGTTTCTTAGTTAGTTCAGGGGAAAGGAATTCAAAAAGAAAATAGTCCAAATTTTACCTTTAGTAATCAAATGAATTTTGTTGTTTTATTAGAGATTTATTAGAGATTTTCGTCTATTTTGTGTGTATATTTGGTTTTTCTTATTTTTTGAAACTGATCCATCGGACCACCGGTCAATAGACTGCGATCTATTGGACCGACAATGCATTTCGGAAAAAATTATCCTGGATTTCAAATTTATATTAATGATGCATGTAGAATCCCCGAATCAAAGAAGGGGATTCAACCAACCTTTTGAAAACAAAGATACCCCCTAAACCCCCCCCCCCCCCGAAAAACTCAATTGCTATTTTGTGTTCGTTAGTATATTTTTTCCCAGGTCTATTGAATAATTGTACAATATTACATTTGAAATAAAGCAGCAAAATCAGTCGTATTAGGTAATGTTAGGTAATTTAACAGCTACTTTATGTCCGATCAGTCAAAACGGCCTCGTACAATAGAATACATTGAAATGTTCCGAGCACCTTGGGCTGTTTGTCTATTGACTGATCAGACATTACATAACTGAATGCAGTCAAACCTGTATTAAGCAGTCACCCGCGGGATGCATTCAAAGTGACCTTTACAGAGAGGTGACCTTTGGAAAGAGGTTCATTTTTTTTAAAAGAATGTATTACCAATAATGTTACTGATATGTACATATTGAAACAGGATTTAATCTCGACCACAGTATTGCTTTTGTGTCTTGTGTCATACACACAACTCTTATATATGTCGATACTGTTATGTATGGCTACATACTAAATTAAGCATGTGACGTTATTATCACGTCCTTTGCAGAATATTAGCCTCACCTCCTGTCAAATGCAATCTAAAGATATCAACCGCTTCTAAAAAGTTAAATATATTTAACCATCTTTGATATAGTTCCAGGACATTAGGGAAAGACATCCCTATGTCGTGAATGGAGTAACTATATATGGTATAAATCTGACCAAAAGAACGAATTATTAATACAAGACCCAAGAAGCGACGCTTTTTATGAACAATAAATGTCGAAATGATCCAGCTGATTCCAACACGTTCTGCCTCCTCATTTCCTCGTGGTTTACCACGGAATAAGATAGGGGATGTTCATATAATTCCTGATGAAATGTGTGGGAAAGCGAAAGAATTGTACCTGAAAACACCTCAGAGTCTACGTTTTTAAACAATTTTAAACCTATTTGAGAAATAAACAAAATGTTTTGTGAAAAATTGATGCCCCTCGCTATGACAGCTTTTAGCCAAAGTTTAAATTCCTCAAAAGCAAATCGAACTTCGAGGGCAAGAAATGAAAAAACGTTGTAACTCTAAGAAAGGACTTGTCTCAATGAATATACATGTGAAATATGAAAACTCAAGCACTAACCATTCAAAATTAATGGCCAAGGTTAACGTTTTTTAATGGTCAAGGTCAAGTTCAAAGATTCAAATCAAATGTACCCAGGGGAAGGCCTTGTCATAAGAAATACACAATTATGTGAAATATTAAATCTCTAGCACAAACTGTTCATAAGTTATGACCAAGATTAGAGTTTTTCGAAAGAAGGTCAAAAGCCAATATCAAGGATAAAAAGACAAAATTTAGTATCGAAAGACTGGCCTTGTCACAAGAAATACACTTGTGAAATATGACGGCGTAGTACTGACTGTTCAAAACTTATGTCCAAGATTTATCTTTTTAAAAGTGCGTCAAACTCCAAGGTCAAGGTCAAAAATATTTATATCCATGGAACGGTCTTGTCACAATGAATGCACATGAAGTATGAAAAGCCTAGCAACAGCTGTTCAAAAGTTTGTCTAAGTTTTAAAGTTTCGTAAATTCTTGCAAAAATGGGTTAAATTTAAAGGTCTTGTCACAAGGAATACACTAACACTCTTGTGAAATATGAAAGTCAGTTCGAACCGACGACATTGGTATCAACGATTTGATTTGAACAATTTTACAAATCTTTTAGCATTTTATTTTCTTTAAAGTAAAAAAAAAATTAAATAATTAAAAAAAAAAAACCATTCTTTTTTACTCCAGTAAGGTTGGTGAAAGGTCTGTTTAAAGCTTTCTTATCATCTGATTACTCTAATTATTTAGCAGTTTAGCCTCTATTTATTTTCCATTTCTGTTGCGCATTCTAAATACCGGTATTTGAAAATTTTTAATACAATGACCTTTGCTTTTATTGTTTCAAACTGAATTTTTTTCTTAAAGGCATAAAAATATTAAATATTTTCTGCAATGTTGTTTTTAAAGATAGATGAAGATCACTCATGATTATAATTAGTTTGTATTCCTGGCTGCAATAAAATTTAAAAACTTAGAAAGTGTTGCCAACATCAAGTAACTACGAAATTTGTGCAATATACAAGGGGTGATCAAAAAGTTCGCGAACTATCTCTATATTTACAAAACCACGATTCAGATCAGAATGAAACTTAACACACCTATAATAATGCACATGTTCTATAAATAGCATATGAAAAGTAATAATTTTTTCCATCATTGTGACGTCACAATGTGAAAATGACGTCAATATGTAGGTTACTCGTGACGAAAAATGGTTGTCATAGTCTTACTCGAGAAAAGAATCGAACGGCTGTAAATTTCAACATATAACTTGAAAATTTCTTTGAAGTATCTTATAATAATATCTTATAATAATTTGTTCAGAGTTTATGAAGACAATAGACTTTCCAGACGTTCAATCATAAATTGGATTGTTTTAGTGAAGGGCGGGAGATGGTTAAAAATGACGTTTGTTTTGTAGCCCAGCGACAGCAAGCTTGGGAAGAGGTGTGTTATTTGTTAGGCAATTTATAATGAAAGATAGCTAAGTTACAGCTAGTAAAATGGTGGAATATCTTAACAATAATATTATTATTATATTCCTAAAATATCTTTAGGCTTTTAATATATTAAATATGATAAAAAGAAGGCTTTCATACTATATTTCCATATTTGATGAACGGCGTTCCTAAGACAGAGGATTCGTGTTGTGATTTTCACAACAACTATCTGGGAAAGGATATCCTTATCCAACCATCCTATTTCTGAGATTAGGTCATTTCTGACGAATTGGACTGTTCTTGTTATAAAAACCAACTTGCATGGTAAGAAATATGACTCGGAAAAATATTTTAGCGTCTATGAACAGAGTACTTCAGAGCATGTCACGAGACCGCCTGGATCACGTGATTCGCGCATGGGCAGAATGGTGGTAGATATGCATTAAATTTAGAGAGAGCTACTTTAAGAAATAATGAACACTGAAATTTAATTTAATTTATTTTTTGGATGTTATTCAATTTGTTCGCGAACTTTTTGATCACCCCTCGTAGTCCGATACTTCATGGTTAAAACACACTAAAGTATGTAAGTATGATTTTCCCCTATTTATATCAAAATAAGGAGCTAAATCGTTCATTTAAAAGTATATATAATGGTATAGTATCCTTAATGGGACAAACACGGTAAGAAAAAACCAGAAATATTCTACTCATTCGAAGTACTCATATTCGATCATCAATAATTCTGACATTTTTGTTGCATTCCTCTTGCATTCCTGATCAAGAGCAAAAAAGTCTCTAAATAAGAATTGTGAAGTTTAAAGTACATCAGAATGTGTTTTTGCTTCAGTAAAGTTGAGGAGGAATTACTGTACTTACAGTACTTGAACTTTATATCAATTTTCAGTGTTTTTAACATTCTTTAGATAAAGTAAAATAAACACATACGGCTTAATTAAATTGAAATAGGGATATCTTTTGTAATAAAGCTGTAAATAATTAAGTACTAAATTGTTTCAATAGATCTTTGTTGATTTTATATTAATAACTCATTGACCTTAGAAATACCGGAATACACAGGAAACACAGATAGACCATCAGATGTAATTAATAATTCTATTTGGTAAAAAATGTTCTTTTGTCTTTATTTTACAAAATGGAAATCGTTTTTTCCATGCTAGGGAGCAAAAAATCAAATGTACGTTCCTGACATAATTGGGTATGCATAGATACTTTATTTCTCATTAATGCTGCGTATGGGTTTTATAATATTTTTAAATTTTCAATAATCTATCAATCTCTGTTGAATTTTTTTTTTATTTAATTGTCTTGCAGATTTTTGAAATCGATTTCTGAAAAATTCTGATCAATTTTGAAAAAATGAAAACGTTGAAAAAAGAATTGGAAGTGTTATTTCGTAACAGCGATGGCTATGTTAATGCATCATAACAGATGTTGTGTGAGAAAAAAGACGGGCAGACAGACCCCAAAGTCATTAGGTGTCTTTTTCTAATGATTAACTAGCTTGATATTTTGAATTTAAAAGAAAAGCTCTAATGAGAACTGTAACTGTTTGAGTTATCGTTTCATGACGAACACACAAACATACGAACATTCAGACAACAGACCAGCAAATGTGGACAAAGATAGTGTGGAAACCTTAAAGTACAAAAATAGAAATGAAATAGACACAATCTAACCAACCATACTGATAACTAGTTAAAACGTTTTTAGCTCTACTGGTCAGAGACCAGAAGAGCTTATGCAATAATAATGCGTCCGTCGTCCGTCCGTCTGTCTTCTGTAAACATTTTTTTAAATGCTACTCCTCCTACAGTTTTGGTCTGATTTCAATATAACTTGGCACACAAGTAGACTACACTAAGATACATAATTCTGTGTAACGGTTTTTGATTTCAATAAGCAGTGTTGCCGTTGTTACTAAATATAGAAATTTCTATGAAAAACATTCAAAATGCTACCCCTCCTACAGTTTAAGTTTGATTTCAATATAATTTGGCACACAAGTAGACTACACTAAGATACATAATTCTTTATATCGGTTTTTGATTTCGATGAACGGTGTTGCCGTGGTTACTAAAAATAGAATTTTTTTGAAATACATTCAAAATGCTACTCCTCCTACAGTTTTGGTCTGATTTCAATAGAACTTGAAACACAAGTAGACTACATTTAGATACAGAATTCTGTGTATCGGTTTTTGATTTTGATTAATGGTGTTGCCGTGGTTTTAATTAATACATAATTATCAGTTTTGTGTGTTTGATTTTGATGATTTATGTTGTTATAGTAATTTAAATTGAAAATTCTGTAAAATTTTAATAAAAGCTACTCCTAGAGTTGTAGTCTTATTGCAATCTTGCCTCAAAAAGAGACTTAATCAAGGATCATTATTCTATTTATTGCTTTTGTAAAGTTTTAAGTCCAAACTGCTACTTTTCTCTTTCTTTACTATAAGTACAAACCAGTACAGCTTCAGTCTGGACAGAGACTTCTGGTTGACGGTTTATAACAGAAAGGTTTCCCATTGCAGTATCATCTTACGTTTTTTTAATTATCTTTCAAGCTAAGGCGAAATTGGACCTAAAATCACTAAACATACATCTATAAATTGATTTGATTCTTAGTAGTTTTTTTTATATCAATTTCATTTTTCTCAGTTATTAAAGAAATATTTGTTAAATTAATTTGGATTCATAAATTTATTGCACAAAAATAGCCATAAGCAACTTCGTGTCGATTTCGGAAACATCGAGAATATACTGAGTGACCAAATCTTTGCACTCCGGAAGATCACAGAGCAGTGCACAGAGTGGCAAAGACAACTGTACGTAAACTTCGTGGACTTCGGCATTCGACAGCAAAAGCACCGAAATAGCCTTTGGAGCATCCTATGTTTATCATTCAAACTGGTCCACACGATTAAGAGCTTTAAAAACATCTTCAGATGCCAAGTGGGTCACAATCATTATGACATCTTCTTTGATGTTAAAACTGGAGTCGGACAAGGATGCAGACTGCGTAATGTCTGCCCCTTTACTATTTATTCGTGAAATAAAAATTTTCTTTCAATAGGAGAGATATCTCTTTAGCATAGAGAGATATCTCTTTAGCTTATAGAGATATCTCTTTAACTAATAGAGATATCTTTGAACCTAAGAGAGATATCTCATTAAACAAAAGAGATATCTCTTTTTGAAAGAGAGGTACCGGTATATCTTTAAGCGAGAGAGATATCTTTAATAGCTAGAGAGATATATCTCTAAGTGAGAGAGATATCTCTTCAACAAGGTTAAAAGAGATATTTTTCTTAGAGAGATATCTCTTTAGATTTTCATAAAGAGACATCTTTCTTAGCTTAAGAGATATCCTTTTTAATGAATGGGGTATCTCTTCCAGTGATCCTTAAAATAAAATAATTAATTCTCCCCTTTCAAATGAAAGCGAAACAGGAAGTAAAGTCTCTAGAATAATTTCGCTGTTATGAGAAAAAAACACTGAGCATGTCATACCCAGAATAATATATGTACTATATGGACAAAAATGCTATAAGTCCCTTGTTTGAAACAACAAATATTATAATGGCAACTTCGTTGATAAAGAAGTTAAAAGTTTTATAATCAGGAAAAACGAAAGAACGCATAAAATCTCGAATGCAATGGACCGAATTTTCTCAGCTTATGAAATAATCAACTATTACTAATTTGAAATCTAGACCTTACTGAATTACTTGTTACGTTTAGTAAAGCTATAATGTAGAATATCATGAATATGTCGAACTTTCAAAATAATTTAATGTACTTCCGTGAATGAAAAGCTTACTTCCGGTAAAGGGAGTAGTCATTATAAATGCAATTTACATAAAAATAATGAAGAGAGATATCTCTTTGCAATAAATCTCTTTTGGACAGTTTTAAAAGATGTCTCTTTTACTTTGAGAGGTATCTCTTAAGATAAACTAAAAGAGATATCTCTTTTACTTTGAGAGATATCTCTTTTACTTGGAAAGATATCTCCCAAAGTAAAAGAGATATCTCTCTATGTGTACGAGATATCTCTTTAACGTGTAGAGATATCTCTTTTCATAAAAGAGATATCTTTCAAGGTGAAAAAGATATCTGTTAAGTAGGAAGATATATCTCTCTTACAAAAAGAGATATCTCACTAAGTGAAAGAGATATCTCTCTAAGTATAAGTGATACCTTTTTCTCATAGAAATATCTCTTAAAAACGAGAGATATCTCTTTAAGTTTGGAGATATCTCTATTTTTTAAGAGATATCTCTGTAATTTAAAGATAAATTTTATATTTTGAATAAATAGTAAAAGGGCTTGCCATAGCAGTATTATTCAACTTGGTCATCGATTTGGTCGTGCAAAAGACAACAGAAGTCTCTCCAAGGAGGACCCGCTGGGGTTTGTTCTCAGTATTGGAGGATCTGGACTTTGTGGATTGTATATGAGTTGCGTCAAGCGAAAAGGGACCTTCGTGACATAAACGTAATTACGTCACAATAGCGCTTCAAAGACGTGACGTCGCGTCTGTGCGTTTGCCGATGGAAAAAAAATTCGTACGATATAAAACAAAACAAAAAAATATATATACATATATATTTTATAAAACTATGAAAAAATGTTTAATGTCGTCAATATATAGATTTACTGGTAATTTTCCAAAATAATTTATAAACTTATTTAATTTTGATTGTTTATGAATGGTTTTATTCTTGAGCTGTCAAAAAATGTTCATCAACAAATCAATGTACCTGACTATCTCATTAAGATCTGAAATCAATCGCTTCTTCGGCCTTTACGGCTGAGCTCCATTTTTTACAGATAAGCAAGTGATCCCTGCATTTATTTCAATGTTTTTTTTTGTTTTTGTTGTTTTGCTTTTATTAGAGGGGTGGGGGATATGTGTGAAACATTCCAGATTGTTTCTCCGTTAGACAGAAAAGCCCGAGAATTGGCGACTCAGTGCCCAAAGTTTGTCGTCCGAGATTAAATATTCGAATCAAGTTCACTGATTCTAGCATGGTTGCAACAGCATTTTGTCAATTCATGTAAGGAAAAAAATACAAATTCAGCAGCTGAGAAACAGCCATGTCATAAATGATGAAGCGGCGAAACCCATACGGACTGCCATATTTACTCATAACACGTACACGTTGGCGCAACGTTGAAGATAATAAACATTGGTCATTTTCAAAACTAATTTGTGGTCTTGTATTCATTGCCTATAAATTAATTTTAGTAAATTAAAACTAAACACGGTGACTTTAGGTAAAGTTGAAGTCGAAAATTACTGACGAGCGAATTCGAAATACTGTGTAGGCCATGTAAAATCAGACGCATGAAGGCCATTAGTTTTGTTCTCTGATAACTTCAGGGAAAAACAGTACTGTAAATATACCATAAATACTATACTATACTATAAATATGAACACATCTTGAGATTATAATCTTACATAATATTGTAATGAAATGATTTGAATACCCCCCCCCCCCACTTTTTTTTTAGATGTTTTATTACTAATGAAACGGGAAAGGGAAGCCTTTCAAAGAATAATTCCGATTTTTTTCTTTATTCTTTCTTACGTTTTTAAAATCAATTAATTTTTGTTCATTTTCATTTTTACGTATCTAATTTAATACTTTATATTTTTTAGATCGACCATTACCACTTTGAAAACACGGGGTACATACACCCCCCCCCCCCTATTTTTTAAATAAAACATCGCTCATATAATTATTAGATCAATGAACAAAGTACCGGATTATTGTCTTGAAATTCACATCATCAGTTAAGTTTTGTAAATACTTCTTCGATAGAACTCCGTATTCTTTCTTAATTATAGACGATATTTGCAGAGGATCATGATAATTTGATATTTGGGATTTTTGATTATTTGCTTATATATTTTACGAACACTTATTTTTATGAACTCTATGAACTATTGGGAATAATTTTGCCCAATGACTCCCTTTTTATCTCTGTAAAATAACCTTTTCCGCAAAGGAGTTGCTTTGAAGAATCAGGAATGATAGAAATTATTCTTGACCTTTTTTATTTTAAGTATTACACACCCTACCATAACCTGACTATAAGAAAGAAAAGTTAGGATTATAAAAAGTTAAAATACGCTTTTTGAATATTATCCTACAATCATCATTAATTTGTTACTTCATGATTTTTTTTTTCGGCATGATTTTTTTTTTCGGGGGAGGGGGGGGAGGGGGTGTAATTGCGTACACATATATATCCCTCGGAGCTCCTCGGATGTCTCGTATACGAAGTGTAGCGCAGTAAGCCGAGGATTACCGACTGTAGTGTGCAGATTATGCATAACGAGATCTATCTATCAAAAAAATGCAAATAATTGAAGCTTATGCTTACAATCACACGCTGAGAACAAATTTAAAGCGTGTATACATAGTGAATACTGTTTTGATTTTCAGGGGTGAGACCCATTTCCAACCATCTTAACATATATTAGTTGCAGCTATAAAATATGAATTTAACTCATATGAGTCGGAACCGGGGGTGGGGGTGGGGGGGGGGTAGGCATTGAAATTGGGATTTACCTTTTTTTTGTTGGTTTAGCCCCTACTTTCAATTGCTCCCATTTAACTGATTATTCAATTTACATGTAGGTAAATGTGTAATGTACTTCTATGCTCAAGTGATGTTTCGATTGTATATCTGCAAGTTAAATGTCATCGGGACGCTGACTTGGTCAATAAAATATTTCATAAAGGATCGGACCAACTCGTGAAAAAGTTGGCACATAAGAAAAGCTTAAACCATTTTAGTACACTCTGAAAGTCAAATTTAACGTCTGACATTGAATTGTGGTGCATCAAGCCTAGATATATATTACATAACCTATACGTAACCTAGGTATTTTTCTTCGGTATTTTTAGTGCAGAGCAAATAAAATTTAACTCCTTGATAATTCTAATGAGAATAAAAAACACGTTTTTTTCACATTGAACAACACAAATCGAACTGAATGAATGAATGCATTGAAGTTACGCAACTTTGTTTCAGGCAGAATATGCCGGGCTCATTTTCGAAGAAGACGTCCCCCTCCCCCCATTTCCCAATGTACAAAACTGTTCAAAAATTTTATTAATTTCACTGATGTATGGTAAAGTCACAATTATTGATACAATATGTGAACCAGTATACTTAATTTTCACACAGGCAAGTAGCATCACTGGAGGGGATAAGAAAAAAACACGTTTTTATGATAAACGTGATGACTTTAACTTTTCTATCGTCAACTTCCCTTACTTATGCAGCAATATACCTTCATCACCTGCATACGGAGTATTTATATCTCAGTTGATTCGATACGCTAGAGCATGCTCTACGTATGAACAATTTCTTAAACGAGGTAAATTATTGACAAGCAAGTTGATGAAACAAGAATATCAACAGTCTCGTTTAAAGTCATCATTTCGTAAATTCTATGGTCGATACAATGACCTTGTCAGCAAATACAATTTATCATTGAATGAAATGCTGACTGACGTTTTTCATACCAATTGTTAGTCCATTATTTATACACTGAATTGACCACGGATTTTTTTTCCGTTATTTCCTGATTATGACAACGAGCACACGGCGGGTGTGACCGGTCGGCAGGGGATGCTCACTCCTCCATGGCACCTGATCCCACCTCTGATGTTTCGGAGGTCCGTGTTTGCTCTGCTCTTATTTTGTATGTTTGTTTGATGGACGTTGAGATTGAATACTGTTCGTTATTTCCATATCCTTCTTTATTCTGATTTGAATTTCTAATTTTCTAGATTTTCTATATTTCATATTTTGTTTTTTGTGAAGGCGAGTTTGCCGATTATACCGAAAGAGAAATAACATTACTTTGACCAGGATCAATCCTTAAGACCTTACTGCATGCCTGAACAGTGATGTTAGATATTCTTTTTACCCCACTGCGAGCAATCGTAAAAACTCGGTGAATTCCGTGAACACTACATGTAAATTATTCATCTTGAAAAATTCCATGTTGTTACGAATGTCTTGCGAGATGATTTCAGAATAGGAACTTTATTGATTTTATTAATGGTCAGCGGTCTGTCCTAGCTGGTCAAAGATCTTTTAAATACAAATTTATTTCAATATGTACATGTACATGTACATTTAGATTACTGTAAAAGTACTTTTTCACGTGTGGTATTACTTAACACTGTAAACGTACGCGGCCATAAATTCTCCAAGCGTACTTAATGTAAATGTAAGGCATGCAGTGCCAGTCTAGAGCATCCGCGTAATTTTCTACCCTTGGATTAAACAGAAATTGAATGACCCCCTGGAAAAAAGTACGTCTACAGTGTATTTTTTTCAACAACCTTTAAGTTACCACTATTTCACAATAAAAATGCTAATATATCGAGAAATATATATTTCAAGAACTTTAAAATACAAGTAGAAAAAATGATTTATAACCAGTTCAAAAGGGTATTTTATTAATGACGTTCCAATTATCAACATGACGTTAAGTGACGTTATTCAACGTTTTACGGCGTTATCTTGTTAAATTAAAATTTTGCATTGTTTTAAATTGGAATTTTAATTAGAATTTCAAAGGTAAATAATAAAAAGCTTGGTATCAAAATATTCAGAAAAACTAGATCTTTCAGAAACGGTGAAAAACCGATTTTCGAAAATTTGGTCACGAAGGTCCCTTTTCCCTTGACGCAACTCATATATTTATATATATATATTGTTTAACGTTGTGGACAACCTTGCGCTAATGTCACACACACACACACGCACACCGATGGGCTATGCATCAATACAAAGAAGACGGAGACAATGACAATTAATGCGGAATTGCCTGCTCTTGTTCTGCTGAGATCAATGGTGAAGAACTACGCCAGACGGAAAATTTTATTTACCTGGGTAGCTCTGACAAACCAGAAGGCACAGCGATGGATATGAACATCAGACTGGACAAGGCCAGGGGAGTATTTAGAGAAATGTATGATATTATCGATGTTTGCATAGTATAGCATCAGCACCAAGCTGAAGCTTTATTAGAACTATGTTGTATCAACTCTCCTGTATGGATTTGAATCCTGGAGAATAGTAGAGAAGGATCTTACAAATTATGATCTTTCCACACCACATGTCTCCGTCGAACATGTAGGGTTTTCTTAACCAAGAAAGTTACAAACTGGAGGTAGTGTGAGCAATAAGCTCACAAAATGATACCCCGCCTCCCAGATAGTTATAATGTCCAAGTTTTGCACTGGGAGACCCGAATAAGTTTCAAAAGATTAAGTAAAATAGGAGGTCACAATGGCATTATGTAATTAAAAATTTGTGAAAGTATCATCAAGTTTTATTCAGTGGTATAGAAGGAGTTGCGGATAAGAGATGGGTAACCTTCAATATTATAGAAAAAATGGCCGTGCTCATTTTTTGCTATGGGAAACCCAAAATATATGTCCGATCAAAAAGTAAAATAGGAGGAGCATAATGGCCTTTAAGTACAGGCCCACGTAAGAATCAGACAGGAGGTGATACATGGGGTGTTCAGAAATTAATGATTTTTCACTGAAAGATTTTTTTCTTGGGGTATAAGCCGTGTATGCGAAAGGAGAAATAATTTAGGTCAGTGTTACTATGGAAACCTGGACAAAGAAATTTCCCTAACAACAGGCCAATTTTTCTTTATAGATTGACAAAATTTCACCCATTTTGAAGGTTTTGTACAAAATATTAAAAAAGTATTTTTTTTCTTCTTTAGTGTCACAAGAAAGATACACTCTTGAAGTGTTCTGCCAACGTAATAAAAGGAAATTACATTCTTCAATATATTTAATATAGATACAGCTTAAGATACACGTTTCCCGTTTTTTGCTAATTCAGCATTTTGCTTGATTTTAGCAAAAAGCAAGTTGATATTTTTTCGCTGCCTACGTAATAAAAAGAAATTACATTCTTTAATATATTTAATATAGATACAGCTTAAGATACATGTTTCCCGTTTTTGCTGATTCAGCATTTTGCCCAACTAGCAAAAATCAAGTTGATATTTTTTGTTTCACCATCTTAATACAATTGTTTCATCTATTTCTTGTAAAACTACAGGAAAGGCTTTCTTAAAATTTAAATTAAAAAGTTTTGCAAATTTGAATTTACTATCTGTTGCTAGGCAATAACAAGAGGCCCAGGGGCCACAGCGCTCACCTGAGCACATCGGGCTTGAATTTACTCCCCCCCCCCCTTCCAGGCGTTCATCATTTGAACAAACTAGAATCTACCCTACCTGAGGATGATTCCATATAAATACCCCGGGTATCACTAATCATAGCTTTGAAGTACTTGAAAAGAAGATTTTAAAAGGTTTCCCTATATATCCCTATGTAAAACTTGGGTCGGCCATTTTGGCCCCACCCTATCCCCAGGGCCGGGGGTCTTGATTTGAAAAAAACTTTCTACACTACCTGAGGATGGCTTCCCTATCAGTTTCATCTTTCCTGGCCCAGTGGTAATTGAGAAGGATTTTTAAAGATATTTCCTATATATTCCTATGTAAAACTTGGGTCGGCCATTTTGGCCCAACCCTTGCCCCGGGGGTCATGATTTGAACAAATTTGAATCTACACTACCTAAGGATGATTCCACATGAGTTTCATCTTTCCTGGCCCAGTGGTTCTGGAGAAGAAGATTTTTAAAGATTTTTCCTATATATTCCTATGTAAAACTAGGGTCGGCCATTTTGGCCCCACCCTTGCCCCTGGAGTCATGATTTGAACAAACTTGAATCTACACTTCCTGAGGATGCTTCCACATGAGTTTCATCTTTCCTGTCCGAGTGGTTCTGGAGGAGAAGATTTTTAAAGATTTTTCCTATATATTCCTGTGTAAAACTTGGGTCGGCCATTTTGGCCCCATCCTTGCCCCGGGGGTCATGATTTGAACAAATTTGAATCTACACTACCTGAGGATGATTCCACATGAGTTTCATCTTTCCTAGCCCGATGGTTCTGGAGAAGAAGATTTTTAAAGATTTTTCCTATACATTTCTATGTAAAACTTGGGTCGGCCATTTTGGCCCCACCCTTGCCCCGGGGGTCTTGATTTGAACAAACTTGAATCTACACAACCTGAGGATGAATCCACATGAGTTTCATCTTTCCTAGCCCAGTGGTTCTGGAGAAGAAGATTTTTAAAGATTTTTCCTATATATTCCTATGTAAAACTTGGGTCGGCCATTTTGGCCCCACCCTTGCCCCGGGGGTCATGATTTGAACAAACTTGAATCTACTCTACCTGAGGATGCTTCCACATGAGTTTCATCTTTCCTGACCCAGCGGTTCTGGAGAAGAAGATTTTTTAAAAATGCCATTAATTTTTAACAAATTCATGATTATCTCCCCTTGGAAAAGGGCGTGGCCCTTCATTTGAACAAACTTGAATCCCCTTCACCCAAGGATACTTTGTGCCAAGAGAGAGAGAGAGAGAGAGAAGAAGATGAAAATGTGAAAAGAGAGAGAGAGAGAGAGAGAGAGAGAGAGAGAGAGAGACAAATTTTGAGAGAGAGAGAGAGAGAGAGAGAGAAAAAGAGAGAGAGAGAAGAGAGAAAATGTAAAGCATTGGTAGAAAATCATATAAATTGTAATCATTGAGTACCAATACAATTTTTAAAACAACAAAATATAAAACATTCTTCCTTGTGTACCAATGACTATTTTACATTAAGTTATTTCCATGGCAACTGTAAATTTTCCTTAGCAACGAAGCATTGAAAGTTATTTTTAGCACATACATGTATTTATCGAAGTTTTTAAAAGATCATTTGATTCTTACAGTTTATTTGCTATCGCCCGGGATCAGCATTGTCAAACCAGGTTTTTGAAAATATTTAAGGTAATATATCCATAGCAACAGAAGTTATCGACATAGCAACAAATACTTTTTAAATAGAATCAGTATGTAGCAATTCCTCAACAAAATCTGTGTCTTTTAGGATGTTAACTAGGCAAATACATTCTACAATGTACTTACTGAAATGAAAAATCAATTACTTGACTTATGTTTGTATTTATTTTTTTCACTCTCAAATGGTTAATCAATGACCTACTTTTCATATTCTAGTGGCTTATTGAGACTCTTGAGTCTTCAAAATTTTTGCAAATTCCTGAAAATTTTGTATCATTACATGTACCATTATCTGCAACAAAATTCTGCTGTCTAATTTCTACAAGTTTAAAAAATACAGCAATCTGGTTATATAAAAGATATATACATAATTTTGATGAGGATTACCCCTCTACTTATGACAATGCAGGCCTGGTGAGGTATTGATTTACCGAGGCTGAAGGCTGAGGTTAATCAATTGCGGACAAAGTCTTTATTACATACTGTGAAATTACAAATTTTCGGGGGTTTAATTTTGGTTGTTTTCGAGGTATGAAGAGATCCACGAATTCATGTCCACCACGAAATTTAAAATATTAAATAGATAACTACTCAACAATTCTTCATCCACGAATTCAAATCCCCACGTACCAAGAGTTTTTACTAAAACCACAAAAATTTGACCCCACGAAAATATGTGATTTTACATTGCGCACCTCCCATTTTACTTTTTGATCCGACGTTTTTTGGGTTTCCCAGGGCAAAAGATGGACACTACCATTATATTCATAAGGGAGGCGGGAGGTATCATTTAGTGAGCTCATTACTCAGAGTACTTAGTAGTTTATTTTTAAAGAAATCAACCGATATGAAAACTTGGGGAAAAAATGTGAAGCGTCTTACAACCAATAAAAAACGAGTTTGACAGTAACAAATGGAAAACTGGTAATGAATGTTATAAGAATTTGCATCTGGCTCGGATTTCAAGGTGATTTTAACGGTATCATCTGTCCTATGATCTTTATAGATAATTAATACTTTTGGATTATAATAAAATTCAGTCTTAGTTTCCTGATATTTTTATGTCGACTGAATGAAAATCCCCCCTTCACCCCATCACCCCATCTCCCCAGCAACTGCCTCACATACACATTACCTATTTTTCTCTTCTGAATCTACGGTAAAACATTTGAGAAATATGTTGACCGCCGCCTTCTCCATAACTTCAGTACTGTAATAGAATGACTTGGAATTTAAAAACCTCTATAATTGATTGTTCCAATACCTAACCAATTGACACCCCATTCAGAAAGATCCTACAGGCGACAGTGTTACACCAGAGGCGATTTAGTGAACACCAAATCATTAGTAGAGTAAACCAAAAACTTGTATCCTTTATGGCCAGAAACATGCAACCCAACGATCAAAGGAATTAGAATCATTTAGTAGTTTTATGTTTTATATTCATTGTCATATTATATAATTAAATTACAGTACAATAAAATTTGTAACATATACGTGACAATCATGTAGGTTTATATCATGAACATTTTTTTAATTACCAATAAAAGTTGCAAAACAAGTTAAAACTGAAAATCTGACACACACTAAAAGTGTATAAGTAGAGATGGGAAGCGCCTATGGCGCATTTAGTGGTTCAATAGCGCTATTATTAGAGTAAACGTTTTGTATGCGTTGCAAAGTTCTATTGTTTATTTCATGATTATGAATCAACAGATATGTTTCTTTGAAAAATTAATTTTTCAAAAATGTTCAAAATCAAAATTAAAATTTATTGGTGGTGATAAAGTTTGAATCTAACTAACCACTACCGTAAATTCTGGCTATAATAGTAATGCTAGGCTTAAAACACTATTACTTTTTTATAATATTCCTGTATACAAGGTTTTCTAAGACAAATACGTTGTGAAATGTTGTATAGCAGAAAAATGGAAAAAAGAAAGAAAGAGAGGGTAAGAAAGAGGGAGTGAGTAGTGTGAGAGAAAATATGCTGGGGGAGGGAGACATAGTTAAGGGAAAAAACGAAAGGGAAAGTTTCCCTTTCTTTTTACCTGCCCTATGCCTCCACGACTCCCTACTCCTGGTTGGAGTGGGGGGATGATAACTCTCTCATACTCAAAGTAAGGGGGAGAGAAAGTTGGAAGAGAGGAGCGAGAAAGAGTGGGGAAGAAGCGAGAGAGAAAGTGAGAGAGAGAGAGAGAGAGAGAGAGAGAAAGAGAGAGAGAGAGAGAGAGAGAGAGAGTGTGTGGGGAGAGAGGGGCGAAAGAGAGTGTGGAAGGTAGAGTGGAGAGGGAGAGTGGGGAGAGAGGCGCGAGAGGGAGTGGGGAGAGAGAAGCGAGAGGGAGCGGGGAGAGAGCAGCGAGAGGGAGAGAAAGTGGGAAGATATATTTTTAAAAACAGTTTTTGACTTTAAATACTGCCTACATGTTACATGTACAGGATTATGTACAGGAACTGATTAACCTCGGCCTTTGGCCTTGGTCATTTAAAACCTCACCAGGTCTGCATTATCACAAGCTGACATCAACAAAGGTTCAATATTTTTTTTCTTAAAGCTGAACACGATTCGTAAAAAGAATGTGTCCGCCATTTTTGTTCCCGAGTCTCGCAGCTCTGCAGACCCCTATAAATAGGGCAGAACTTAGTCACTGCTGAGTGTAATCAGTCGATACCGGTGTAGACGGACGTGTGGTATGCAGGACTCGGTAGCGAGAATTATAACGTAATACTTCGTCTTATGCAGGAAAGTAAGATACCAAATAAATTTACAATTTATAGTTGTATAAGTCAGTGCAGTATACAAACAACACAGATAAACGTAACTGCAATAAAATATAAACAACGGTAATGCAAGATAAGCAGCACGAACACGGGTCGCCATTCCACGCCAATACCCGTGACAATAAAGCAGTCAGGTGTAACGAATGCGACGAGTATACCCTACTATTGATGCATCATAAATAATGCTATCGAAAATGGCGTATGCCTATTTACGAGTCGTGTTCAGCTTTAATGAGATTACTGTATTTTCTAAATTTGTCAGACATTAGACAATCCTGTTTTTGTGTAGATATTGGTCATGATGCAAAATTTTTAGAAATTTACAATAAAATTAGAAGACTTTTGAGCCTCAATAAGCCACTAGAATGAAAAATAGGTCATTGATTTATTATTTGCATGAGAAAAAATACCACAGTCATAGGTCAAGTAAATGACTTTTCATTTCTATGAGTAGAATGTTTTTGCCTAGTTAACATTCTTAAAGACACAGATTCTTGTTGAGAAGTTGCTACATCAAAATTCTTTATAAAATGTATTTGTTGCTATGTGGGTAACGTCTGTTGCTAGGGATAAAATAACTTAAAAATACTTTCAAAAAAAATTAAGAATTAGATAATATGTTAAAAACTCTAATGAATATGTGCTAAAAATAACTTTCAATGCTTCGTTGCTAAGGAAAACTTACTGTTGCCATGGAAATAACTTACTGCAAAATACTTAGTAGTCATTGGTACACAAGGAAGAATGTTTTATATTTTATTATTTTAAAACTTGTTTTTGGTACTCAATGATTACAATTTATATGAATTTTCTACCAATGCTTTATATACTCACCGTCAATGAAAACGCAACACCCAAATTTAAGGGGTGAAAATTATATACGGGATTTAACTATGTACCAAAAAAGTTAGGAAATATTTTACTTTGCAAAATCAGTTATTTAACGGTTGAATGATTTTCATTCCATTACCGGAAGTTGGTTTTTTAGCTTCCTGAACAGAAATAAAAAATTAGCATTTTAATAAAATTGTTGAAAATATTTTGGGTTTTCAAGGTTTTGTACCTGTTAATTATAAGTCTTGTACCCAAAGTCCGGTAAAAATATCCTTCTTTCTCTTTCGGATGTGATGCCTGTATTTCCTCATATTAACTGAAAGCACGCATTTTCATTGTTAATGTTGGAAATTTTCAAAATAAAGAAAAGGGAGAGCTACAGATGCAAATAAACACTACATAACGACTTTTCGGGCTCATGTGTTTCAAAAGCATGAATGACAGTTCCTTGACCGGAAGTCCAAGGGTTACTACACTACGCCAAGTTAGAGAAAATTCGAGCTCAGTATCTGAAAAACAGGCATTTAAAAAAGGACAAGAATATTTATTTCGCTCAGATTAACACATTGATAAACTTACTGCATGGTAGAATTTGGGCTGCTTATGTTGTACAAGGCTGACAAGCACGTTGTAATTGAATGGTCCGAAGGGGGGATGCTTTAAAAGTTATGTTTTGCTTTCTAAGTTCTAAAGATAACAGTTTAAGTTTAAATGAAGCATCATTGTTTTGTAAATGTACTTTTTAAATTTATGTATTCATTCTTAATCTTATTTTTAAACCTTATAAAGTAACAAATAACTTTTAAAACATCCCCCTTCCGACCATTCAATTACAACGTGCTAGTCAGCCTTGTACAACATAAGCAGCCCAAATTCTACCATGCAGTAAGTTTATCCATGTCTTAATCTGAGCGAAATGAATATTCTTGTCCTTTTTTAAATGCCTGTTTTTCAGATACTGAGCTCGAATTTTCTCTAACTTGGCGTAGTGTAGTAACCCTTGGACTTCCGGTCAAGGAACTGTCATTCATGCTTTTGAAACACATGAGCCCGAAAAGTCGTTATGTAGTGTTTATTTGCATCTGTAGCTCTCCCTTTTCTTTATTTTGAAAATTTCCAACATTAACAATGAAAATGCGTGCTTTCAGTTAATATGAGGAAATACAGGCATCACATCCGAAAGAGAAAGAAGGATATTTTTACCGGACTTTGGGTACAAGACTTATAATTAACAGGTACAAAACCTTGAAAACCCAAAATATTTTCAATAATTTTATTAAAATGCTAATTTTTGATTTCTGTTCAGGAAGCTAAAAAACCAACTTCCGGTAATGGAATGAAAATCATTCAACCGTTAAATAACTGATTTTGCAAAGTAACATATTTCCTAACTTTTTTGGTACATAGTTAAATCCTGTATATAAATTTCACCCCTTAAATTTGGGTGTTGCGTTTTCATTGACGGTGAGTATATTTTCCCCGTTTTTATTTATCAAACTATCCATTTTTGTTGCTTAGCAACAGATAGTTAATTTCAAATTTGCAAAACATTTTATTTTTAATTGTAAGAAAGCCTTTCCTGTAGTTTTACAGGAAATAGATGAAACTATTGTATTAATATGGTGAAACGAAAAATATCAACTTGATTTTTGCTAAAATCAAGCAAAATGCTGAATCAGCAAAAAACGGGAAACGTACTATATTTTTAGCTGTATCTATAGAAAACATATTAGATAATGTATTTTTTTATTACGTTGGCAGAACACTACAAGAGTGTATCTTTCTTGTGACACTAAAGAAGAAAAAAAATACTTTATTAATTTTTTGTACAAAGCCTTCGAAATGGGTGAAATTTCGTCAATATATAAGGAAAAATTGGCCTGTTGCTAAGGAAATTTCTTTCTCCAGTTTTCTATAGTAACAATGACCCAAATTATTTTTCCTTTCACATACATGGCTCATAGCCCAAGAAAAAACTGTGAGTGAAAAATCATTAATTTATGAGAACCCCGATGTATCACCTTTTATATATATGCTGCCTGACTCTTACGTGGACCTGTACTTAACAAAGATTCTGTGAAAGTCCCATTAAATTTCCTTCCTTGGTAAAAGAGGAATGGTGGATAAGAGATGGGTACCAAAAAGCGGAACAGACAGACGGACAGAAACCCGACCTCTATATACCCTCCCACTTTACAATGAAGTGCAGCCGGTGCAACTTGGACTGATATTTAATACAGCTAGTACAACTTTTTTTTTCCATTTTAGGGTTACACGCTGCAGTACAGTTAAGGTGCACAACTTAAACATCTGTTTCATGATTTATAAAAATCTCTTTTTTTAGGATTACGATTCTTTTAAGTACTCAAAATGATTTAATTGTGGTTATCAATCTCATAATGAGGACGATTCAATTGTTTTATTTAAACTTGTCATGTGATTTTAGCACTTATTATACATGCACTAATGAGCAATCTGATTAAAATCAGAGTTGCGTTCAGTAAGGATTCAATCCTAACGTCGCGGGTTCGAATCCCACTGTGGGACATTTTTCGGATGAGATCGTATAATCCGAGGTCCCGTGTGCTGGCAAGAAAAAGATCCCTCCCTGCTCAATGGCTCTGAGTGCAGAGGGTAGGACAAAATTTGCAGCTCTCCACCGACAAGTGGTGGCGTCTCCATATGAGTGAAAAATTCTCGAGAGGGACATTAAACAATACAAAATCAATCAATCAATACCTTTTATCCGCTCACACGAGATCGCTACACAAGGATCTGAAGAAATCCCATTCAGGGTCATTTCATGGTGATCATTCTAATAAAAATATTCATTAAAATTTTGACCAATCAGAGAGGTCGTTTTTAAGCGACATTTGGGAAAATGAATGTAGATGTGAGAGTAGCTGCATATGGTGGAGAAGATTTTATCGTTTTGTACAAAACAAAGAGCTAAAAAAAAAACCAGGCAAAGGCAAGTAGTCATAATATTTCTGTACAGAAAAGACTGTGGTTGGCCTCTTGATTAGACTACCGAAACCAGGTAACGATTTTCCATCGTGTATCATTGGGGATACAAGGTGGAATTCTGTCACGTCGATTCTTGTAAACTTGTCAACGTCGGATTATCCAAGTAATTGACTTAATTTTTTTTCACTTGAACAAAATTTAGCATTATCATCTAAAGAACTATATGCGGTATATTGCATATATTTGCCCCCACAAAAGTCAAATTTTGAAAACTTCCTGAAATGTGCTGAATTCAATAAATTGTATGAGAAATATAAATTAACAGAAAATATTATAGTTTCAAAGCAGTGTATTCACAATTTTTGTTTTTATGTCAAACTAGTCCGATTTTATATACTTTTTAGAGGACAAAATGGACAAAATTTCAACAATTTTAGCTTTAAAATAGGCGCAAGTTTGTTCAGGAACAATATTGACATATTTCATTGATATTATCATTCTACACATTATATCAAAATATTGGAACACACAAATCAAAATATCGACGAAATATGTACATTTTTCTGTAAAATTCATAAAAAACTGAAATTTACGTCATGTTTGTGACGTCATTACGTACATATGGCGTCATTACTTATGAAAATATTGTGCTTTGAAGTCAGCATATATGAACTTAATTAAATATATCTCCATCAAAGTTTGATTTGGGGGGCAAATATTGGTTATTACCGAATAAAGTTCTTTAAATTCTTTTAATTGAAATCACATGTCAACGAATATAGGCAAATGTGCTCAGTATTTTTCAATGAAATATGTGGAAATTTATGCGAAATCAAAGGATTTTCTAGTCAATCAACAACACTGAAATTGTATTTACCAAATGTTTTCTTGCAGTGTTGTCAATTCTTAATATAATGAAGAACATACCAAAATAATTAAGAAAAGTAATTAATATTCATGTGATTACCTTCCCTTGCAAACTAAAGCGAGAGATGTCTTTATCGATACTACTTCTGTTGACCTTTTTGCACTTAATGATTAAATAAATGTTAGGTGTTACTTTCAGACTTACAGTGCAAATATTTATCAAAAATGTAATTTTCTATTTCAAAAATCTTTTTTTTTTTCGAAATATCATTATTATACACGTATTCATATGCATAACTAACAAATAATTATTAAAATCAATACACAACATTTCATTACAGTTATCACAAACATAAAACATTCTTTTAATATTAAATCTGTGAGTCAGAGGACGACATAATAACAAGATGTTGTACTACTTTGTAGACAGGTACAACTTAAGATTTCTAAGCAATACGTGTACCCTTTCAAAAAAGTTGAATGCCCTTCATATTTGTGTATTTAATTTTTCATTACCTTAGACAGACCTGGATTCGTTCTCTAAACGATGACGTCATTCGACGTAGGTTAGTATATTTTTTTGCCTTTTTCATGCCATCTTAAACACCTTTTTTGATAATGAAGCACAATAGATTTTGTTGCTTTACATGTGGGAAAGCATTTTTTAAATACGTTCTTAAACATGTTTATTCCACGTTCACTTCTTTTGTCCCGTGGATATCAACCATTGGATATTTTTTTATATCCCTCAGTTGTGGCGTCACAATGGATTTTGTGTGAAAGTGATGAAGTTTAACACATGGATTTTTATATAATACAGTGTAATACATTGACAGTAATGTATAAACATGGTACATAAAGAATCTCCTAGGTTTTGTGGTTGGACAGGAATTTTATCCAACGAGTTGTGTTTTTGTGTCGCCTGCGGAGAAGAGCGGAGCCAATGGATCACTTGACCGGTGTCTGTCTGTCTGCCTGACCGTCTGTTTCACCTTGTATCTTAAGAACTGTTGGAGGTGTGGACTTGATATTTTGCACATTTATTGCTTGGCACTGTGGCATTTGTAAATTGCCATGTTTATCGACCTCTTTACCCTTGACCTTGTACTTTGACCTACTTTACTAAAAAGATAAAAATGCCAACATACAGCATATTTTGACATTTAGGGGGTAATTCTATGCTATTTAGCATGTGCACAGATTGTCATAATACATTATGAAAAATAACAGCATTACAATTCACTTATCCTTGACCTACTTTACAAAGGATACCCCGGACAATTTAATTTAACTTAAGACTTCTGGGTTTTGAGTCGCCGGCGGATGTTGATAATTAACATACATGTATACATGTTTATGAGTTCACATTACTGTTTTTTGAAACTGTATGTTATTCAGTAGCCACGCAAACGAATATTTAAATATTATGAAAATACATCGGGATCGGGATCCCACAATGGATAGTGAAGAGTGACAATTGGTGTTAAGACTTTGATACACGTATTAACACATGTAAAATGATAATTATTTATAAAGATTTCACCTTAATTTTTCATTTAAGGGTTGGAAATCTTTTTTTATTGACATACTCTGTTGCAGTCTTATACTATGTGGATGGTTTTTGTGCATTTATGAACTTTCATGTTAGATTTTTTGCATGAAATACTGTATGTGCAAGTAGCATATAAATAGCTGACCACTCTTATATTTGGTTACATCTTTGAGGAACCTAAAAGCAGGCGACATATGCGTTTCTCGGAACACTCTTGTTAATCCCCGAGCCTGTTTACAGTCATGCTATATATGATTAGGGATATGCGAGAATTATCTCGTTTACCATTACATGTATTTCAAATGAAAATGTTGAATTCTTGAATAATTGCACATCCTTTGATTTGTTGAAGATAACATGGATAAGACATCTGGTTGAAATGTCTAAAACCAGCCAAAATTTCGACATTCAAGTTAATTAATGCAGGCCCCAAGACAATAAAATGAATAATTTAGTTTTAGTCTAATAAGTGTTTTAAAAACTCAAAATTCATCAATTATTCAAATACAAACATGTGATAAAATGTTTGGTCGATTATCATAAGTATTTTCGATATACATGTATTCATTTGAAATTTGACATAAGTTTGTTCTCAGTTTATGGCCTAAAGGCCAGGGTTCTTTTTACAAAAGGACTTACGAGTAAGACTAAAATTTCAAACTTTTAAAATCTAGCTCTCCAACATGTACTTTTTAAAAATATACTTAAGTATATTAAATTACTTATAGTAGTTGAAGTCTCCTTATTCGCGAAGAATTAGTCTTAATCACCGTAAAGAAAAAGCAAAAATTGCAAAATTAGAATTGGTCTTAGTCGTCCGTTCTTTTGTATCTTTTTCAATTATGATTTAATTTAAAAAAGATAAGCTGATTGGATTGCTTTGATTAAGATGTCGGGGAAAGGTTTAATACCAATATCCGGCATAGAATGACTTCCATTATGAGATAATTTAATTCTGGTTGTACATGTAACGCGTCACTTGATTAAGAAATTAGTCTATATCGTTTAACCTGTGTAGCCTACGTCACATAACTTATGTCTAGGACTATTCAATCCGTTTGGCATTACAATAAAAATTTGCTCAATTTCAAAGAATTTTTGAAAGATTATTCGACTTAACATTAGCTGCAGATCTGTAGCTCTCCGAAAAAATATATATTGATAGACCGGAAAGCTACAGTGCCACCCATTGAAAAAACTGTATATTTATTGCGCACAAAAGAGTGCGGAATTAATTCTTCCAAATTCTTACCTCAGTTGCAAAAAATGGAAGATTTCAAAAATTTCCTCTCTCCTCTATCAAGTTCTCTCGTAGTTGACATTTGAACGAAGCATATTGGACCGAATTATCTTTGAAACCAAAATGGCAGTATAAATAAGCAAAATGTTCGATGATTGCAATATCAGGGCAAGGAGGACTTAACAACAATTATGAGGAATGTTTTGTTGTGGAAAGAGTCAAAGAATATGTTAGGAACACACGGTTAGTAATATTTTGAAATTACAGGTTTAAAAACATGGCGAAATAAATAATTTTTTTGTGCGCAATAAATATACATTAAACCTCTCCGATCTATCAATATATATTTTTTCGGAGAGCTACAGATCTGCAGCTAACTTAACATCTATACTTCGTAAAGGAAAATTAAATTATAATTTATAAAGCCCCAACCCGGGTTATACAGAATTACTTTGGATAACTACTGAATTCATTCCTTAAATAATTCTAATTATTAAATGATTTTATTTTTTGTCATTTGCTCCTTATCCTACCAAAGAAATACAACATCATGCAAGTACATTGAGAATTTTTTTTTTAATCAGAACTTGGTAAAAGTATAAAAATTTAAATCGTTCTTTTTTCATGAATTTTACATTTGAAAAAAATTGCCAAGAATTTTCGAGGATACATTTTGCTATACATACATGCATTTTACATAACGAATATTTTGGGAGAAAATCAAAAGATTTTTTATACAGCTCCAGTTTCAATTAAAAGCATAATATCACCAAAACATGTACTTAAAAACAACCTACCGCAAAAAACGAGAAGACGCCACCCAAAGAAAAATTCATCCTTTACTGTTGTTGTAGCTGTTAGGAGAATCTGCTGCTAGGTAAGGCTGACAAACCAATACATCCTCACAGGTCTGTATCTGACGCGTTCTTTTAAACTCAGGCAGTCGCTTATCGCAGCTGTTGCTTAGGCGGCTAATTTTATTCCTGTTTTCAATATGTAACCGTATACAGCGAAACAGATGACAGTGGCATACTCACTATGCTTAGTCAACGCTTCTGAACTTTACCTCTGTCTCATTAAAGTAGAATCACTAAATAATTACTTAATGAAATTATTATGTCTTAAAATTTTAGATTGTGAATTGGTTGAATGATACTATGTTTAATCTATTATGTATATTTCCACATAACTAATATTTTATCTATATATTTACAAACTCCTTTAATGATTTCAAATGACACCCGTTTTTCCAAAAATAAAGGCCATTAAAGATATAATTATTGAATATCCCTGGCCGACGTTTGCCTGTGTTAGACCAGTGCGTTCTGGTTGTTTTACAATAGTTGTTGCATAATCAAAGTATTGAAAGACCTGAAAGCCGGGCTTTAATTGCAGGAGTATATTGTTTGATCTGAAACCAGTACATATTTAATTATTTTTTTTCCATTTGGCAATTGATTTTTCACAGGTAGAGTTTGTGTGATTATGATTTAAAACAATATCCCATATGCCAGTAATTGAAATAAAAAGTCCAATCAGACACCAAGATATGCTATGATTTTAATATCTAATAAATAATATTTCCAAGAAATTCTCACATATTTTCTATTCAATAAGATTTTTTTTCTCATAATTTAAAGATTAAGTCTTGGAGTAGTTAAAATAATACACTTTTGTATTTTATAGACTTTCATTTAGTTTCAAACAAACAATACTTTTATCGCCAATTACATGTAGAAACATAGATACATGTACATTGTCAAGCGACCTCACGCATGTTAATTCTTAAAATTCAAATTCACTATACTATTAATTTGCTAAGATTCAAAACAGAATATAACCACTACCATAACTTCAACGAAAACGATGCGAAAACGATAAACTTTTCAACAAATTCAACATTTCGAAAAGCCCGCGCTATTGAAAATAGTTCGCTTACAATGTGCATTTAGCAGCGTATGTGCACAAATTGTTATATCACGATTATCCCAAAAAAGAAATCATCTAATTTCTTTTTAAGTTTAATTCTCAAGCAAAAATATTGAAACTTAACTTTTCCCACGATTGCGATGTTACAAATATTTGTTTGATCATAGTCTCGCAATGGGACTATTTTGTTTATCGGAAGCGTCTGCTTTGACGCTGTTTGGTTTTTGTACACTGTGCTATTTATAGTATGACAGTCGATCATGATGCCTATAGCCAGGACTTTGCCTTCACCAAAGCCCGGCTAAAAAAAAACTTTAGCTAAGGAATAACTGTCAATTTTTTTTTTGGTTTAATAATGTGATCAATCGAGTGACTTGCGTGATAATTTGCATGTGCATAAAATTATCATGCAGGCCAATTGATTGATCATCGTCATGAAACCAAAACATCTGACAGTTACGAGGGTTGTCCCAAAAAGTCGTAGACAATGTTTATAATTTTTTAAACATACAACTAATACTAACCAAATTTTGCATAGACATGTTATTTAAAATTGTGAATTTTTAGATATATATCTTTCGAATTAATAATATTAGGATGATTTATATGAAGGCCGATAAGGCCTGTCGGCGCACGAACAAAATTTGGAATAATTTACGCATATATCTATTATATTTGCTTTTATTTCTTTAGTACTATGTATTTCATTGAACTCAAATTTATATCACTGAAACCAGAATCAAAATCTTTATAATATGTCAAAATTTCATATAAATATCATTAGAAACAGACGATTGGTGTCATGATTTTCATAGTATCGTTGGAATTGAGTTCGATGAAAATGACGTCGTCAAACGCGTAACCGGCGCACGGATTTGTCATAAATTGTGTTGAATATGGTTCATATACATCAGAGACGGAAAAAAAGAGTACAGAAGTAACATTTTAGTGCTTACACACCAGATTTCAATGAATACGTTAATCTTAAATGGCACGATATTCATTGAGAGTTTTTCCTCTATAACAAAAATGGTTACGTCATGTAAGAAGTAGAGGACTGTTTGTTAAACGCAGACATCTGGACCACGAACGACATCAAACAATGTGTATTCTCTACAATGTAAGGCGATCTGTCGACTATTTCAACTTAAATTTGAATCTGCTTAAAAAAAACAAATAAAAATCAAACGGACAGTAGTGAATTGAATCAAGTCCCTAAGTCAAGGATGGTCTATCACTTTAAAAAAAAATTGAATGTTAATAGACGCGAGTGAAGCAGACAAAGATATCATGACGTTATAAGAGACGTAAATTATACGCTTGCTTTCATGCGCCGGTGTACACTTACATTCTTTCTTTATTTTTACATAATTTTCTTATTAGATGTGATATCATCATGAAACTTGAAATGCATGATCATAAAATAAAACTCTTTGCTATGACAAGGTGCTCTGAGCCCCGCTTCTGTCACGGTGTGAGGATGTGTCAGTGATCACTTCTTAGCCTTTGTGTTATGATATTGCCCTGACTTTGGCCTCTCACTCCTTCAGCTCACGCCTTCATCGCACTTGATCAGACTTCTGATGTTTCTGTATTTGCTCACTAAGATATATAATTCTGTGGATCGGTTTTTAAATTCGATAAACAGTGTTGCCGTAGTTACTAAAAATAGAATTTTTGTGAAATACTTTCAAAATGCTACTCCTCCTACAGTTTTGGTCTGATTTCAAAATAACTTGGCACCAAGTAGACTACACTAATATACATAATTCTATTTATCGGTTTTGATTTCAATGAACGGTGTTGCCTTGGTTACTAAAAATAGAAATTCTGTGAAATATTTTCAAAATGCTACCCCTCCGATAGTTTTGGTCTGATTTCAATATAACTTGGCAAACAAGTAGAGTTTGGGATATATTGAGATACATTTTTGTCTTTTTTTTGTATTTTCTTTCTTTTTTGTTTTCTTTTTGTTGCCATGATAACTAAAATTGAAAATTGTGTAAAATTTTATTAAAATTATTCATCTGTGGTCTTCTTGATATCTTGCTGTAAAAAAAGACTTTATCATGAATCATTATTATATATTTATTGCTGTTGTTGCTACTTTTCTCTTCCTTTGTGATAAGTAACACAATAGGTATGCATTTGCTTTGCATTAGTGTTTCTGCATTATTTAGAAAGATGACCGAATTGTTGACATCTAAAGCACTGTGGATTCATTACCTTACACTTGATAAGGTTATTCTTGTAAAATAGTTCTCCACAGCGGTAGTACAATGAAATTTACATTTCTACGCAAATCGGGGGAAATTAACTGCACAGGTAAGAGTCTTGGTACCGAGATCTAGGTATTGCACAGGAAATGCAATACCCCCGGGTAAATTACCTACCCGGATTCTCCACCAATAACACAAGTGAACTTGTGATGAAATTTTATTTTAACGAAAGTCAAGCAGTAAAAAGTAAAAGCTTGTATTTTGAAAGGTTATATAACACAAAGCAACTTCAGAATGTTTACACACAGACACACGTACAAACGTTTTGGTGACCGGAATAGTCCAGAGTAAAACTGTATTTTCTTGATGACGGAATGTCCAGTACATCTAATATTCACGTCCAGCATTGTCCACGGCGGATCTAAAGCTGACCCTCAAGTTTCAAGCTTCGAGACTCTCTCACACAACATACGGCATTCACTTAAATGAATTAGCACATTTACGCACTTATCACACATACGAGTCGGACACTCTTTGAGGCAGAGGATTGACACTATTCAAATAAATATTGAGTGACAAATTCCTTTTTGCTGTCTCGGGAGAGACTTCTAGTTTGAAAAGGTCTTCAAACTACGGTCAGGTCAGCCACTAATGTAACAGGTCCCCTAGTGTCAACGATTGATATTATTGATATTATAATCACTTTACTCATGTGACATTCCACGGTTCGATACGCTAACACTTTCATTGAACATTTCATTGAGTTTGTGATTGGAAGTTTCTATTATGACAGTATCTATCGTAGCTGCAAAAATATAGCCCTCTCCCTTTTTTTTTTTTTGGGGGGGGGGGGGCCTACAACTCCTTAGGATCTCCGTAATGGTGCAACTGCGGAAGCGATTCACTCCCGCACGGATTTCGGCTCAAATCGTCAGTAAACGGCTATTTTATCAACATGTCTTACCTTGATTTCCTAAATGTAGTTATCCAAGACATAAATCGATTAAAAAATATACAGAACAATCTATATATCGGTTATTTTTCGTGTTTGTCAACATCACAACTTTATCCGCCATGTTTACAGATTTTATTTTGGGACAGCCATTGAAATTAAGGATCTATAGGAAGCGGATTTCTTTGGAATTACCTCATTTTAAACCTAAATATCGCTATTTGCTAAAAAAAAAAAAATAGCACATGGAATAATTTTATTTATCGATGTTTAGTGATACTATTCATCACAATTATTTATAAACACCAACATCTACTTTATTGAGTTATTCTAAATTTCAAGCGCAAGTCTCAGTACGTCACTCGTGAACTGTCATGGCTGAGAGTAGAAACGACATGTAAACAAGCAGATTTATTTTACATGGTTTTCGCGTTTAACGGGCTATGTTGTCGACAATGAATAAAAACTTCGTCTTATCAGATGTAAATTGAATGCAAAAATAATTTATTCTGCCTGCAGTCGCCCGTACCTAAAAAATATTTTTGCACCATTACGGAGATGCTGTGGAATTGTAGCCCTCTCCAGAAAACATAAGGTAGCCAAAAAGGTTCCCGATGACGTACTAAAGTGCACTCATTCTTTAACATTACAAATACAAGTCCTTTAAAAATTCAGCGTTCTCCTATCTCCATGATATAAAGTAACTAGTATATAAAATATTCCAAGGGCGAATTTATTGTTTAGAAGTATTTTCTATCCTTTTAATGTGAATTCTTCTTGTTCAAGTAAATCTGGATATGCGTCAACCAAGTTTGTTACAGATTTCATATCTAAGTCTACGGGCATATAGTGAATTAACTAAACGTTGAATGGCACGTACCAGATTTGCATTATGTTGAATATGGTTTTGGTAGGTGATTAATAAGATTTAAATTTCAGGATATCGCCCTCGTCCTCCTAGATAGGCTGTTGTGCAGGATATGGCCAAATTCCTAAATTCAGTCAAACAGTTTTAACGACCACGATAGAAAGATCAACTAAGTATTCAACACCTTGTAATGAATATTTTTAAATCAAATAAACAATACCGCAATTTTTAATTTCATGTAATTGTAGAAAACAAAATAATGCTTATTTTTCTTACAAAGAGTAAATTTTCAAAGGTTTTCATGGCAATAGAAGGACAAGATAGGCTAAGACCCCTTTGAAAATTTATTATGATTTAAAATAATTCTCTGAGATACCGGTATTACAAATTCCGGCAGTATTTAGCACTTGTTACGGTAACTGCATTTTTCGTGTTTTATGTCTGTGTTTATTATTATTATTTTTTTTTGTTAAGATTTTATCCATTGAATACCAACAATATAGACCTTTCACCTTTGATTTAATTTACCGGGTACGTGGGCACCTTTTAGATGTAAAAGCATCCCAAACGCTGTTTAATTGATATTATTTAAACCCCAAAAAATTAATTTCATTTTGTTATTTGAAAAAAAAATATATAATTTAAACTATTTGTTGACAAATGCCAATAGCTGCAAGTTTCCAAAAAACAATATTTTCTCGATTCGCAGTTTACATGGTTTACCAGCAGTAAAATTGATACATGCAGTCACACAGCACTGAACAGAAAACCAACATCGAATTGCCATGGAACCCACTATCCTTATTATCCTTCACATCTTACAGTGAAGGGTTTGTGAAGGATTTCCAATTATTTTCGAAACATAATCTCTTTCATCGACTTATACTGTAGATATTCCATTTTTGTATGCACAGCTCTATCCAATCAAAGTTTGTTAAAGCTTCATAACAATGAATATTTATACACAAACATATACGTCGGTCGTCAATAAAATGAGAAATTCAATCACACAGAATACTAATATACGGAGAGAGCAATAAGTTTTGATATTTTTTGCAGGACTTGTCTATAAGATGAGCTGTCAGCTGTCGATATGTCCAGTACAAGGCCAGATGTCACTCACCCCGGAAAACGCAGATATCAAATTAAGTGTTCCGAGAAAGAATAATATATATCAATCACAAGGATACCATTTCTTCCTTGAAAGTCCTGTTATATATAATGAGGGGAAGGAAGGACGAACAAAATAAAACTCTTTTTAGAATGTATTATTGATATTTTTGTTATTTGGAGGAGGGGATTTTATGTGAAAATCAAACATTGTCTCAAGCTTAGTCAAATTTTTAATTCTATTTTAGTTTCACAAATCTGAAATTTTAGTTCTCGTGAATGAATTACATACATATTGCGGTGTTTTTAGTCGGGTGCTAACGATGACATACAATATATTGTAAATCAGCGATTTGGTAGAAGATGGTTATTATTTAAGTCGTAACTTCGCACCCCTACCTTACGTTAAAGTACAGAAAACACAAACACACCCTCAGACAAACACAAAAACTAAATTTTAACAGTTTAGCATAAATATATTTTTTAATGTATTAATTTATCATCTTGACCTTCAATCTTTTGACCTCAAATCAACAGGGGTTTTCTTTAGACCACAGGGAAATGACTAAAAATTTCATTGCAAAAGCTCAAGGGCTTCTCGGGATATTGCGCGGAAGCAAAAGTTTTACAGACAGCTATACAAAGCTAGACGGACAGACAAGTGGATGGACGAACCCAAATAGATATTAGATATTGAAGAAAGATAACTCATGTCGATGGAAAGATAACTCTTACACTTATAGAAGGTTACATTTTTTTTACAACAAGCACAGAAAACAATAAGATATTTTGTTTTTTGTTTTTTTTTAAAGCAGTGCTTCATTTATTATGTTTCTACAGTGTTATATGAATTAAATGTGTACGACAACTTTCATGTATACCTAAAAATGTTTTATTTCACGTTGAGGAAAAAATCATTTAACTTTCTATCCACTAAATCAATATTTCATCACATTATATTAAGACCTGAGACCCTTATTGATTCAACAAAAGACTCAGTAGCAACAGTTTCAAACTGGATGCAAGAAGCTTCCACATATAGATTAAAACTATGATTGCTACATTGGTACAGTGTAACAAATTTAAATATTTTCCCTTCTTGGTAAGCATAGTTAGTGCTATTTTCTTCTTCAAACTTTATCATTATGTGAAATTCAGCTATATTCAAGACTCTTAACACAATTTTTGGAAGATCGCATCCCAAATCTATGGCAACAGGAAGTGTAGTGGATCAGGTACGGTACCAAAGCACTGGCGTTATGATCTTCATCAGTTGTGGGACAAGGATACCACAACTGTTGCATCTTCATTGACTGGCACCACTACTAGTACACAAAGAGTGCTTGTAATTAACTTAGAGTAAATAATTGGCGGATAAAAAGGCCAAATGAGAATCTGACTGATACTGAGTCAAATGCAGAATAAGTATTTTACTAAAAAAAAAATCAATATTCTTAACAACACGTAATGTTGCATGGCACTGAAAATCATCTGTATTTCCATTGTACATGTATATCCAATGTAAATCTATTTAAATTTACTGTTTATCCATTGTAAATATATTCTATATTTACTGTATATCTATTGTTAATATATTGTATATTTACTGTATATCCATCGTAGATCTGTGTATTTTCTGTGTATCCATCATAGATGTATTGCATATCCATTGTAAATCCAATGTACATCCATTGCAAATCTATTGTGTATACACTGTATATCACTTGTACATCCATTGTATATTTACTGTAAATGTATATCCATTGCATATCCATTGTAAATCTATTGTACATCCATTGTATTCCATTGTAAATCTACTGTGTATACACTGTATATCCACTGAGTTTAGTTTCATCTTCATCAAGATAAAGATCCTGGATCATCTGAAATAGACTCTGTCGGCTTGGCCTGTAGTGAGACTGGTCTTTCTCCGAGTAACAGTTACTTATACTGGAAAGAACACCGGGGTATCCCTCACTCTTGGCGCTTGTTGCAGGTCTAGGTTTCTTTCTTCTCTTCAGCTTTGACAGATCCAGCGTCAGTTCTGATTTACAACTGGTTGGAGACTCACTTCTCACAGTTTTTTCATCTGACATATAAGAAGCAGTTTTAGCTGATGAGAAATGTTTTGATTCTTTTTTCCTTGAATGAGTATGAGGAAAAATAATTAAACTACGGGGATGCGCCGAGTGAGCCCGGCATTTAGGTTCCTTTTTGGTCGTTGGTTTTGAAGTTAATGAAGTTTCACTTTCCTTGTTTTGATTTTGTACCGTCACAGAGGTGCAAGTTTCCGGCCGTTTTGAGGAGTATAGACGTTGCACGATTTTTCTGACCTTACTACTGCTGACCGCTGTGTACGCTGGAGCTCTTGGTAAACAGGTTTTAAACCTTGGAATGTACTCTACCTGACTTCTCCTGAACTTTTCCATTGCATGCACATGGTTGAAGTCCTGTTTGAACAGTTTTTCTCCCGAATCACATGATCTCGGACCCACAATATGATGAGAATTTAGTCCGCTGTATATATTCCTTATTCCTTTATCCACAATGGCGGGGTGGGATATAACTAGATCCATTTCTGTGACAATAGTTTTCAGTAACTCAACCCGACTAAGATGAACTGATGATTTTGTTTTCGGAAATTGATTTTGCTTGATGGATTTTCCAGAAAATAATCTCATTAGTTTTGCACCATGAGAAAATTTTAAATCAAATAAGTTTTATAATTCATAGTTGTTTTCATTGCAACAAAACACTTTCAATGACAAATCGTCGTTAATGTAAACAAAATATGTCTCTGTCGCCTATTATCCTATAGAAAAACGACTGTTTGACATTCCATATTCGTCAATAACTTTATTATAATTCTGACCGAACACTTCTGTTGATTTAAGTATTTGGGACAGTTTAAAAAACATTTAATGCCCTCCGATTTAACAAAGAAACTCTGGTGCATTTACTAAGTAAATCAATATTTAAATCTCTCAACAGAGGGACTCGACATAAATGGATCTTTAATGCATACCCTCTGATTCTCTGATATAAATTATTCACAGGTACGTGTATTGACATTACCTTCAGTAATCAAGGCCATAGCTGATGACAAAAATAACAATTTCCATTTTCCCAAATAATCATTAGCTATTATAATTTTTAAATTCCCATATGTAAGAATCTAGCTAGATCCTATTAAGGAGGCGGGGGGGGGGGGGGGGGGGTCAACAAATTAACCACAAATTAACCACCAGATTTAACTTATTTTTTAGATACGGTATCTTAAGCTGTCAATTATCATGTAGCAAAGAAAAAATTCAAACATTTTACTTGTAAAATTGATCATTTTTGTATATCTTTATATGGAGCTCTTCTTTTAAAGGAGATCGAAATAGTCTAAAATGACTGCCATCCCCCCCCCCCCCCCGGCCTCTTTAACATTGAAAACATTTAATTTTTGTATACATTATCTATCTTCTCAAAAATTGTCTTTTTTCGTAACCTCCACTTCTGGATATGCAAAGCATGGATGTGTAACAATGCGAGATGTAATAACAACGCAAAAACGCAAAATGCGACTCAGGTGAGCTAAAACTGGTACATGTATTCAAATAAATTTCACAATTGGCTTACTAGGAAAACACAGCAAATGTTGATATTTCATTTTGCGTCGCAAATCGAATGTATTGACGCACAATGTAACAACAGACTATTTAGGATTATTACATTTATCTTCATTACATTTTGCGACGAGATCAGTGCGCAATGTAACAAGTGAAATTGATGCAAAGCATCAAATCGACCGCAAACAAATTTAGCATTTCAAAAATTTCTTTCGCAATTTTAAAAGCGTCCATACAAGAAAAGCACGTCAATCATTTTTATTTCAGGCTGCCTTCAAAGCATATTAAAAAATTTTAAAGAATTAAATAAATAGACATTTTACCGCATTTGCTCATAAAAAGATATATTTGATGTAAAAAAAAAAAAAGTCAATGATCATCGATGATTGAATGATAAAAGAATTTATTGTCTTCAAAATGATATAGGCCTCTCAAAATGAACCACGTGCTCATACTCTGGATCTTGGTCATGTAATAATGCCCAGGTTTCTGCAGAGTGCTATGCTGCAAGCCACGGTGCAAAATGTAGGAAAAAATATCTTTGTGTCATTTGCAGCTGTAGGGCATATTCTAAACAATATTTACTAGTTTAAACACTTTTCAATTTTTATTCAACACGCTCTTTTACCACTTCATTATTATCCGGAAAATAATAACGGTTCCTTTCATATCTTACACACTCCAAGGCTGGGGAGTATCTATTGTAAACTCTTTTTATATAACCATAAATAGTCTCGTTTTCCCCAGACTCTCGCTCTCGAGACTTTGCCCGAGCGAGAGTCTGGTCTGATTCCTATTTAATTTTTGTAATTTCAAAATACCGAGAAATCGGTATGGATTTTCATTGGCTGATACATTCTCTTCGATGTTAAGATCTGTATTCTTTAAAAAGTCAGAGGCTGCGCCTTTACTTTTATCTGGTTTTATAATAAAATACCTCTGTCTGCTTTACAAGAACAAAAAACGCACATATTTTTGTTTTAAAAATATTTTACATGTAATGATTTTTACGGTTTAGTTACCTCTACTGGTTACAAAAATTAAATTTACTCTCGCTGCAAAGTCTAATAAAAAAACCATAAATTATCAATTATCTGATGAAAAATGATAATGCAACTGAAATATAATTAAAAAAATTGATACTAGATTTAAAGCAAGTTTTTAAATATTTTACTAATGATTTTTACTTGTTATCATTTAAAAATTATTTATTGAACTAATAAAAAAACTTCTCCATGTGCAACACAACCACAAGTAGATCGGCCGATTACAACGCAAAACACCTATTATGTAGACAACAGCATATATGGCGATACTTTTCCTGTAAAAATAGTTGCCCTCCTTTTGGAACCCCCGTTGATTTAACCCTGTGTTGAACCCCAGGAAATATGAGCCAAGTAGATGGCGCATTATCCAATGAGAATTTAATAAAGAGTCACATGGTTTTGTTTTTATTGCCAAACATTGATTAATTGCCAAACATTGATTTATTTTTTTTTTACTGCTAATTAACAGTACTATTTAAAACTATCTATCAGAATCAGATTGTACTGGAAATCCTACTAACAGTTTATTACACAGACTGTTGTTGGAAACTTTATTTTAATATATGTACATATGTTGAACTATAATTATTGCTTATTATACTTCGAATATTCTGTTTCCATTTACATCAGGGATAAGAGAATGAATGTGCGCATTTAACTATGAATTTGTCAGCATTTTAAAATATTGAAAAAAAGCTTAGTTTTCAACCCGTAGGTACACACAGACTTAAACGTAGAGAATCCTCTGACATGTATTCAGCAAAGAACACATTTTTAAAAGCATTTAAGTAATATATTTTAAAATCAAATTGTACCATTTTATATGTCTAAACAAATAACCATGGCCATCAATCGACATTAATTTATAAAACTTTAGCTAGAACTTTCAACAAAGAGTGAGATCAGACATAAACGGAAAGGATGCACATTTCGTTTTTTAATCAATGACCAGAGTTTATTTCTTTTATATCACTTAAATCAAGTTTTGATTGAATAATTCATTAATGACGTTTTATGAAATAAATATTTACATTTCCAATGTCTTTGTTCGAGATAAAATTACAAATTGTAAATGTATTTTATATCCCCATCAATGTATTGAATCAGGGCTTGGAGCACGTGGATTGGCGGAATCAAAACATGTAAATATAAGGAATAACTGTCTTATTTTTCAATTTCATGAAGATGATCAATCGACTGGCTTGCGTGATAATTTTATGCATAAACGCCTTCGGCGTTTATGCAAATTATCACACAAGCCAATCGATTGAACACACAATGAAATCTAAAAATAAGACAGTTATTCCTTAAATAAGCGATTGTTTGTTGTCAGTTTTATTATAAAATGCCAGTAACTTAGATCCGCAAACCGGAACCACCACTTTAATTACTTTCTGATGCTAATTTTAGGATGTTAACCGAAAATGAAAGTAGTGACTGTGGAAGGCCACGCAATTTTTTTTCATCTCCAAAGCACATTTTTTAGCTCGTGAAACGTGTTATTTCATGAATCTTTATCTTCTCAAGAATTTAACAAAATTTAATTGTAGGAATTATGCAAAAGTTATTTTTCCCGTAATCGATTGACTGTTTATAAAGGGTGTTAAGAAATTTGGTTCCACATTTTTCTTTTATTTTCGAAAAGAAAAAAGATGAGAAGATTTTTACCATTTGTGATGTTTCATGTCTACAGAGTCCAATCTTGCTACTGATAAGGTTTTAACTGTCCTTTGTTGAATCAGTAAGGGGAGGGCTGGTATTACAACATGAAGTCTATTCAGAAAAATTAGGGATGACGGATATTTGTGACATATATTAAGTACAGAGCTCAAAACATCCTTATAATTACTATGCAAAAATTATCAAATCTGTGAAAATATTCAAAATGACAAACCAATTCTTTTGAAAAGTTGTCTATCATTCTTATACCTATACAGTCATCAGCTTGTCTTATGCAAGATAAGCTATGGAGAAAAAAAATAGATTATCCTTTATTCTCACTCAAAATGACCATCATTTCTATCATTCGGGTGCTTTAAAGATGTTATATATATTTCCATATGGGAGAAAAAATCCTATAATTTCCTGCAAGAAATGAACTGCTATAAATTCAAAGCACATTCTTGTGATTTTGTCAGACTTGAAAATTCATCTCTTTATTTAAGCACCACTTTGAAATTTTTGAAAACATTTCATCCTGGAACGAACTTTCTTAACATCCCTTATTTAATTCAGTTAAATATAATTTGACATGTATCGCAGATTTCAGTTTGTTATTGCCCATGAAGGAATCGGAGAACCAATCAAAGCTTAAACAAATACATTCAGTAGATTAAAAAAATATCTATACAAAGTATAGAATTCAATATTTAAAAAAACAGGTGCACCATCTCTCATGTCATTTGGGAACACAAAGTTAATATTTATATCCACGGTATCACATGTCAATCGAAATTCCTTTTCCAATTAATCTTTGGACACTAAATACCGGTATTCTCTGATTACTTAGCACATTTGCTTTCAAGCAGTCAGATAGAAACATATTTTCTATACAACTTTGCTCTATCTTTTTTTTTTTTTTTTGGCGATGACATTTGGTGACATACTTCAAGAACAGGTCCGCAATAAATTACATAAAAAATGCTTTAACAATAGATTATTAAACTGCAAAGCTTGCAGATAGGAATGTACAGAGCTTTCAAAACCTTGTTTTTCTAATTAAAAATTTTCTTGCAAAATAAGGTTAAAATTTGTTCATAACTTTTACAAGAAACTCGAATCTACATGAAATGACAAGGCTTACATATCATAATCGATAAGCATCCTGTGGTTTTCCTATTCTTGAGAAAAAAGATTTATAATAAAACTTTTCATATACGAATGTAAAAGACTAGATTTAATTTAAACATATGTTATTGAAACATAATCAATGGAATTGGACACAAGTTATTCCAACTTAGATTGTTCTCTCCAACACAAACAAAATGATAAAAAAAATATACACGTGATGTACAAGCAACAAATTTACAATGCCAAAAAAAGAAGAAAAGGTGCTGAGAAATGAGAAAGATTCCTTACTAAATGCTCAAACTAGCTCTGGGCCAGTATTTGAATGAACAAACTTTTACTTCTTGAGAAAGATCTCCCCCCTACATTTCCATTTAAACTATGACCCCAATTTTATCTCCGATGTTTATAGTTTTAATAATTTAAAATTTACAGTGTGCACATTTCGGGAAGATGTCACAACTTTCTTCTTTTGTGGGCCAGTGTTTCTCAAGAAGAAGAGATTTATAACTCACCCCAGACGTTTTGTCTGATCTCAATCATCTCTTCTTTCCAAAAAGGACAACGGAGCAATTTTGAACTTCTTGATTAAAGTATGATACGTTCCAAGTTTAGCTGAAATTCGGTTTTAGAGAAAAAGCCGAAACTGTGCAGTAAAGATAGAAACGGGCGCCAGTCAAAGACTGATCAGAAAAGTTTACTGAAACATGTACATGTACAACTAAGATAAACTAAAAATTTTAACAACTTTAAGTAATACAACGTCCATTTAAATTAATTAAATGCTACTTTTTTGAAATCGACTTCTTATTAAAATATGCTGTTTTGTCTGATTTACTTATCTATCTGATTAAACTTATATAATTGTAGATCTAAACCTATGAATACACCTGGACATTTTATCATAAGTAATAAAGGCAATAATCAAAGTAAAACACAGTAATTATAGCATGATTCTTAAAATGTACTTGATGAACCATTCCAGTATCTGTAACTGAAATTGTGCTGAGAGATGTTCTCGTAGCAGCTTGGATGGTACCGGGAAGATGGCGCCATATCAAACCGATCACAGGAACTCCTCACTATATCCGGTAGTTTCTCTGCAGAGTTCACATTCAGGAAAGCTGTCCGAATCTTGGCTGCGACAGTGGGTTGCATAAGTCGGGTGTTAAGTTTAATTTCATCCTCTCTTGAAAGAAGGCGTGAGGTTTCTACTGCCGGAAGTGACTGTATTTCCTTCTTGGGCGGACTTTTGTACAAACGATTAACGATTTGGTCCACCTCATTCTCGGAAAAAATCCTGAAGGCTGGAGCCTGATTAGATTTACTTTTAGCTTGAACCCTTCTGCTTCTTTGTCCTATCCCTGTGCATATGAATAAGTCAGAGAGAATGTTAGGGGACCTAATTTTGTGATATGACCTTCGGGTCCTCAGCGCTAAGGACGGCGTATCGTGAATGTGCTGGATATTGAAGTCCTGTATTCGATGATATGTCACATGAAAAACCATCTTTTAATAAATTTATCGATTAACACAGCAGTCCTCTTCCATGTAAGTAAATGAGAACTGCAATGAGATTTGCATGAAATCTGTAATTTATATCATAGCTCGGAGGAAGTTTTATATCCCTTATCAGAGATTTAGTTTGTTTGCATACCTGTTCATACAGACATCTTGAACTGCAGTACTAATAATAACAACCAATAAGAAACTTCCATAACTACCTGTCACTGAGTAGGTTATTCCAATCTAGCTCATCATTGGGATATCACTTGTCCCAGTGTTTGGTTTTGACAGTCAATGGACACTTTAAAGACACCTAGACTCAGTTGTAAATATCAGGAAGACTTAACTGGGAATTCCCCTCTCCCACCCTGTCTCTCTCTATGTATATTACATGTATATATATAGAGAGAGAGAGAAAGAGAGGGTACTAGTATATAGTAGTATATACTAATACCTTTGAAAAAATCTGTTTGTCCTCTCCAGATTCGGTCTGAAAATATTGGGTCAGTAAGTAGGTGAGCAAAAAATTTTCTCTGAAATTTTCTATTTCTATGCTTTTTATAAATTTATATTTTCCAATGCACATATAAGAAATAATTGCTTTCTAAAGTTAAAAAAAAGTTTTGAGTCCAACCACAGTGTATTTTTAACCAGGCGCTCGGGAAAGGGCAACCAACCAATTTTTTAAAGATATACAAAGTTTATTTTCTTGCTTAGATAAGCGTTTTTGTAACGTTTGCGATGTACTTCTATACAAATTCTTACTCATATTTTTGACATTGTGCAATCTAATTAAAATTAGATGTTCCGAATCCGCTATCGCTTCTCAAACGTTTGAGAAGCGATAGCGGATTCGGAACATCTAATTCTAATTAGATTAGACATTGTGAAAAAATCTTACAAAATTTTCTCACTCTAATCAGAAAATATCATTGAATTTAAATATTAACTATTTGAATGAGAAATATTGCTGATTCCTAAAAGAAAGTTTGTGTTATTAATCTTTAAAACTGAAAAATATTTTTTACCCCGAGTTTGAGTAAAAAATTTCCCATATAACGTTATTGTGATGGGTGGATGATACTCATTTACTTTTAACATTCCAAAGTTAAAGATCGAGGCAATGTATGCCTTGATAAAGCATAATTAAAATCCAATTTTAGATATTGCAGACTTTGCAGTTCAGGTAATACAATGTATATATAACATTTAATTATGGTGTAAAACTTGCTTATTTTACTAGAAACTTTTTACACACATATTTTCTTTACGATACAGATTTTTTTTTAAATTATGTCTGCATAGACATGCCTATAGTCAACATTTGAGTTCTTTTTGACGGACATTTCTCGGTCAATTTTTGACAGCCTATGAGGGCTGGAAGTCCTGCCGCACCTATAATATACAACACTTCTCTTATCTCCCCTTTTCTTTTTGAATTTGGATAAACAATACATTCATCTTCTCGACGATACGTTAAACAAACAATTCTTTTTTAATTTACAAAATGCCATTTCGTTCATCAGCGTGAATTACTATTGTTTATGCATGAATCCGGAATCATTATCATATTTCTCCTTATGTTAGTATACTCTGTATACTGCATGGACTTTACTTGTGCCAAGGTCATGTCGAAGGACCTAAAATTACTTCATTGGTGGCCCGCCTTATTCCCAACCTTAGAATGAGACACATTAGCATGATTAGTAGATCCTAAGACAAATCTTGCTTGTGTCTTGCGGCTTTGTTCTGATTCTAACCCAAAATAATTAATCTGTTCGATGACATGTATTTCAGACGTGGTAAATTCTTGTCTTTTTTATCACTTTTTGCTCGTGTTTTCACGTATTCTGTTACTTATTATGGCGGTATATGGCCTCGGTTCTGCAGGAAGATCTATAAGGCAAATAAATGTTTGCGTATCTGTGTACATCAAGGCTAACTGATGAGTTGTGTGCTATCTTGAAGTCGTATCTATTTTCTTTCACTAAGCTATTCAGAGCATTTACGTCTAGCATTCCATACTTTTGTAACTCGTTAGTTAGTTCAGTGAAGACAGGTATGTCCAGTGTCCGTATCATTTTTCTATGGTTTGCCCGTATTGTAAGCACGTCGTACTGGGAGGCCGATAATAGCCAGTTCACTTTTTTGTTTGTTAGATAGTCCATATAAAACTTATCCTGCTTCGCTTGTGAGTGGTAAATGACACTAAGAAAGAAGTCAATTGTCATAGAAGACTGTGCCCTGGAGAACAAAACGACTAGTAGGATCATCATCCGGCGCCAGAATTCAAGCACAACAGCTACATTCCAGGCAGCAAAACGCTCTTCTAGATCCGCATTGCTGACGTGCCGCAAAATCTGTCGACTCAAACGGAAATCATAGAGAAAATTGGACCCCCAACTGTTATGTGTTCTGTGCTCAATTATGTTTTTCCAAATATTGGTTTTTGTCAAAAAATAAGTTGGCATACATGTTTGATCAAAACACTTTGCAAAGTGGACGAAAACGTAAAGCAGGAAATGAAATTCATTCTCATAGCACCTCTTTGACTTGTACATTATAGTTGATTTGAGCGAATAGGACGACAAAAAATTGGGGTTACCAAACCTGTCACTGCTTACGAACAATAGTTTCAACACACGGTGGCATCTCTTTTTCTCATTATCCATATTTTTAATCAATGTGCTTTCGGCATGTGCAAACGAGTTGTGCCAACACTTGCCTTCGTTATGATGTTCACAGGACCTTGGGATCAAGAAACTAGAGTGGTCAGCCCCTATTTGGTCCATTCTGTTGTCAGTACAATCTTCACGTAGGGTTTTTGGTAAGTTCTTGTAGTACACAAGGAAAGCTGGCATCACATCGACAGCTATAATCATACTGAAGTCTCCATTCTCCCAAACCAAATCAAACGTCCTCTTTCTCCTCTTCCATCCACGCAGTATACCGGAAGTGGTTTTAACCGGTTCAAAATCTCCCAGCTGAGAAGGGAGAAGACTTTCAAACTTCTTCATACAGACATGAGGGGACAGGTACAGTCCCTGACAGCAGTCAGATAATTCATGGGAGCTACCGTTTATGCGAATCTTGGTAAAACCTGGGCGACATCCTGGTTCTAAGTGGATATTTTTATCTTTTAAGATATTGTAACCAAAAACGGCGAAAAAGTCGAATTCGTTCTGCTTCCTAATTTTGGTGTCCTCATACATGCTTCCAATAAGCTGGAGTTGCTTCACTTTAAATCGATAATCAGTTCCCGAAGATTCAAGTATGATTTTGTTCATCATAAACTTAACAGCCTGAGTAATATTGGTCACTTCTCGCGCGGAGGAAAGTTTATTTGTTCGTTCGGAACTTCTAAAAAGAGTGTCTTCGTGTCGTATATCTATAAACTCCGATACAGCCCGTATAGTCTTCTCAGTAAAACACCTTGCATTAAATCTGGTGCATTCAGCACGAAACCTCGAGAACATTGCCTCGGAAGGTAATGGGATCTGAATCGAAACACAGGTCAAATTAACATCTCAGACAAATCACATCCTCAAAAAAATAACAGTCTGATTTTACATTGTTCTAATTCTGGTGTTGAATAAATTCAGGCTATTCTATTTAAATCTGTAGTGCGAAATGTAAAAAAAAATATTTTAAAAAAAGCAGACGATAAAAAAATCGTTTCGTTCGATTAAAATATTGACATAATATTGACCGGTTAGGATATTTTGCCTGAAGTGTCCTGTCCCGTTTCCTACACTGTTGTCGTGTATTTAAAGCATTATTTTTGAAAGGCATTCCTTTCTATTATCTTCAATACCAAAATATGGGTTTTCCAACTTCCCGATTTAGGTATGATTTAAAAGGCTTAGGGTAAAATGCTTAGTGGAGCGGAATAATGTGAAGTCATGGAATGGAGTCCGTAACAGTACAGAAAGTTTCAAATTAATGAGCAGAAAGCAGGAATAAACAGCTGATAGATGCAGAAGGTTTTTAATTCCAATTAATTGATTTCTGTAATGTACAATATATCCATTGAAATGTTTAGGGTTTAAAAAAAGGTCTCTTAAAAACGAGGTTAGTCCATGATATTTAAAGTCTTAAACTTTTTTTTTCAAGTATACTTTTAGTTTCTACACACATAGCTTAATTAAAAATCAAACAAAAAAAGAGGGGGGTCAATATGCTTCGTTTGGCACTACAGTACAAAAGTCGTAATATGACTTTTTTGCACTGAAATTTGTGTCTGATTCAAAAATCACATCTTCAACGATTTCCCTCCAAAGAAATTATGAGACAACATACACTATTAGTCTATTTTAAAAAAGACAGTTTAAGTTACTCCGATCCTCAGCAAGGACGAATAACTCTTTAATTTAAAATTTAATTCAAAAAGTCTCAAAATAAAGCTTGAAAATTAAATCTTTTCATGCAACAATTTTCATTTTATAATTAACTCTTTATGTGCTTCAAGGTTTTTTGAAGTTTCTAAAAGATCTTATAAAAAGTCGAAATTTTTATCTTATAAAAGTATTTTTTATTTACCTGTTTAAAGAAATTGAGGTCCATTTTAATCTATAACCATAGATACCAATGTCTTTTAAATGATATGAAATTAGAAGTGAATAATGGTGTTTTGCAATGATAGGAAAATCTTTATACACTATGCATTGTGAAATGATCGAATTATATACAAGAAATTAAAGTACCTTATATATATATAAATTATGCAATTTCTTCAAAAGCCTGGATAACCATGATTTTTATTTCTAAAATGTGTTTATTGATCAATTTTGAATTGGAAAATGCATATATAGATGGGGTTTAATTCGCATTTCCTGAAAATTTATTTGAGATTTACTAATTTTCCCTATATAATATGATTAAATCTTTACAGATGAAGTTTATAGAATTATCTTGGGTAAAAGCACGTTACTTTAAGAATTCAGAGACATTTTCAAAAGCATTTTAAATTAGTCAATGCCTGATTTTCAGAACCTGAGGATCGGAGTTCCTTAAAAATTGAGACTAAGAAAAAGTTTCAAATTGCTCCGCATAATCAATTATTTGACCTTTCTGCACTCACAAAGTGTGATGTTTTTGGTATTGAAAAATTTAACAAGCTAAAAAATTATTTAAAGTCTTAAACTTTTACTTAATTTAAGCAGATTGATCAAAGTTATCTTATATCAGAAAAGAAAAAAAAAGTGGGGGTCGATGATGTAAATTTTTCGATAGTTACAACAAAGGTGTTGATTTTACGCTAAAATCGGCTCATTTTTTTTCCTGGACTTTCAGAATATATTAGATATTTCAGAACCAGCACAAAACATTTCGCTGCAAAAAACAGCTCTGTGAGCAACCAGCATGGAATAATAGTAATCTAAACTTAACAATACTGAATATCTTTCAAAAAGGAAAAATTGATCATTTTCGTCTAAAAAAAAACCTTCCGCCATAAAATATAGTTCCTGGCTAAATCCTATTAGAATGAAATTTAACCACGATTTTTCCATTGGATATAGTATATTATCATAGGCACTTGATTTGGAAATAAATTTTTAACCCATAGTATAAAAATAACACAAGGTATCGAACTCCGAATTACAGCCAGTACCCCCTTCTCAGAAATGCACTCATTTACAATTTCAGAGGAAGTGCAATGGCAAAGTGTAATACCATTTTTTCTACGGTAATTTGTCTACACATCGATATGTGGCATGCATGTACTTTGTTTTAGTTTATTTCCGTAAACAGCGTCGAAACCCTGCCTCGCCGAGTGGAAAAGTAGAACTAAACCATGAAACGCCTGGCACATCTGTTTCACATTTGCATATTTTACAAGACAAGAGGCCCACGGGCCTTATAGGTCACCTCTGTATCATGTAACAACTTTTGAACAATTGAATTTGTTTCGTGTTTCAAACCAGAGGCCATGAAATCCACAATTTTGAAAGAGGCACCATTGCTTATCATAATTAAACACTTGGCATGCTTACTCCCAGAGGTAGATCAGAGTAACAAAGAGAAAAACTAATGCACTTCCACATTATAACTAGTTATGCACCACCAAAGGAACCACTCACCCTGGGGCCACTTATTTCAGAAATTTTATCATAAATTTTATTTCATCATAAATGGTTAATTAATACCAAAGAGCAGATTTCTAAGCATTAATTTATCTTAAGACTATATGTACCCCCCTTGAGCAAAGGAAAAGATTTTCAAAGAATAAATGTATTCACACTACTTATAATCACATAGGGGCCATAAAATTCAAAAGAACGAGGGCGCTTTTGATTGGCATTCGGCAGGAATCTGGGCAAAATTGAAAAGTGAAAAATTTATCGACATGTCACATGAAATTTTAACATGTTTTTAAATTTATCGGGTTTCTGTGCAACAGGAAAGGAAAATATTTTCCTATAAAAATGGGCTTTGATTGCTAAAAAATAACTTGAAAATTGGCCAGATCAGACATTTGGTGCAAAATGGTACATTTTTAAACACATTTTTTAAAAATTTTTCTATCTCTGGGTCTTCTCTCCATGATTTTGAAACGTTATTTGTGTGTATTTTAATTCAAAGAAACGAATACAAGTTTTTTAAAAAATGGAGAGAAGACCCAAAGACCACAGAAAACGAACTTTTCCCCAAAAAATCCAAATGTGAGAATGCAGTGCTTCTTTGTCCTTTTAATTTAAAATCAACTGTGTATGTGTAGCGGTGACAGCTCAGTAAGTTGGGCTATACATGTACATGTTCAGTGCACTGGAATCGAAAAGTTTTTGGTTTGAGCCTAGCATGGGGCGTTAATTATTTTCTTTTCATGCAAACAACCATTTATTTTGTCACTTTCGTTTTATCTACTGATATATTAAAATTTTGAATAAGATTAATTTGGGTTCAGTCTGGTTCTCGAGCGAAATCAATCTTCTATTCTATACTGTATATATAATGTACATGTACACGTATCATGCATCTATATGCATTGAATATTTGAGTTGTTTATTTTTTTGTGAAACATTACTATGTTATAGTACCCCCTTGGAAAAACGGACAAAAATTTTACAATCTCACGCTTTCAAACTAATTGAAAAAAAACCCTATGGATTTGTAAACTCTGACAAGCTATGTTCAGCCAACCAAATCATGAACATTTAAACCATAAACAGGTTAGGGGGAAACGTAAATTCCGCTATAATAGTGGTATTTCACTATTATAGTGAAATTACGCTATATTTCCCGTCGTGGATACCCTCAATTTCATCCGATACCATGCAAGGCGTTTGAACCGCAAGTCATGGTGGGTATTAAAATGAACAAAAACTGTCATGCTTGCATGTTTTGAATTTTAATCAATTTTCTACCGTTGCGTTTAATAATGCGAGCACTTTTTTTTAACGGAAGTTGCATTTTTAACATAGCAACCGATGATTGCAGTAGTATCTAAGCCTGTTTGAATCTCACTTATTGTTCATTAACGTGCACAAATTGATGCTTGTTACAATTGTCAACTTGCACTGAAAAGGTTTTATGGAATTAAACAATAAAAGGATTATTTCTGTCTGCATGGTTACGGGTATGGAGGCTCGTTATGGAAAACGAAAAGACACATTATGGCAAAAATAAAAAAAAGAGTGTAATGATAAATTCGATTTCTATCCTCTTTACAAAATCAATTTATAATAAATAATCAAAAAATTACTTTTTAAAAGATAAAAACGATTCTAGAAAATATATATAATTTTTAATTTCTGCTGGTTAATTGTTTATTTCAGAAAAAAGACTCAATTTATTTTGGTGTCCGGAATATTTGACAAGAGTGCCTGTAACCTTATTTTAAACATGTTCAAATAATTATGATTGGAACAATCTTTTTAACTCTGCACAAATGAATCTTATTTAACACTTTCTAGTTAGGCACTTAGGCAAGAATGATTTAACTTTAAAACCTGAGAGAAATAGCTGTAGTTTTTTTCTTGCTATTTAAAAATATTTGTATCTAATTATATTCTAGGAAATGAAAGAATGTAACAAAAATCACACCAGAAGTATTAATTTTTCAAGCTTTTCGAATTATGCTATTGTATTATTGTTTAAAACACAAGGAAACTTCAAATAACCAATCACCACTGCTCAATATTCAGCATAAGATGTGTCTAAAATATCTTTGACTCAATTCATATTTTCCACAATCAAAAATTTATGTCAAGACCAAATCGACCGCAAACAATTTAGCATTTGATAAAGTACTATCACAATTTTGAATGCATAACCATGCAATGGAAGTATAAGATATTCAAAGCTGAACTAGAATCACGAGAAGCCTATATTTTCATTTTCAATCAAATCTTTTATCACTGACTTCATATGCGTCAGAACCGGGGGAGGGGGGCTTAGCCCCCACTTTTTTTTATTTTGCAGTGATAGACATTTTCTATGTATTGAAAATTGAGGTTTACCTTTTTTATTGGTTTACCCCCCCCCCCCCTTCAATTTGCTTCCGACTCCTATGGACTTGATTAATCCATCTGATGAGCAAATGCACTTAAATATCTATGTGCGTATTTACTTTTAAAAAAAAATATTTATTTATATTGCTTTGAAGACAGTCTGAAATAAAAATGACCGAACCACGTGTTCCCTGGGTCCTGATCACGTGATAATTCCTATCGTTTATGCAGTATAGGTTATGCCGCAAGGCGCTTTGCAAAATATGGAATCGAAATTATTCTTTTATCATTCACAACATTCGCAGGTCTGTAGCATATTCAATTTTTATGAGCTGAACAGTTTTTGATTTTTTATTAACCATGAACTATATGTACCACGCCGTTATGATGCAACCGGAAATTCAAAATTTCCTTTTATTTCTATATAGTACCTTTTGTAAACTCTTTTTATATAGTCAAAAACTATCAAATATCTTGATGAGAAATAACAATGAAATTGAAACTGTATAACAATAATATTTTAATTTTGTTTATTAAGCTTTAAAAAAAATATTTTACTTATGATTTTCTACATGTTATCAAAGAAGAAGTATTATGCTGAATTATAAAATAACTTCTCAATTCTGAATTATAAAATTACTTCTCAATTCCCATGTTCACTATCTAACACAACCATGCACAGAAAGATCAGCCGCTGCGATAATAATGGGTCTTTCCGTTTACCATAACGGGCCTCCATACCCGTAACCATGCAGACAGAAATAATCTTTTTCTTGTTTAATTCCATAAAACCTTTCCAGTTTAAGTTGACAATCGCAACAAGAGTCAACTTGTGCACATTAATGAGCAATAAGTGAGATTCAAACAGGCTTAAATACCCCCGCAATCATCGGTTGCTATGTTAAAAATGCAACTTCCGTTAAAAAAAAGAGTGCTCGCATTATTAAACGCAACGGTAGAAAATTAATTAAAATTCAAAACATGCAATCATGACAGTTTTTGTTCATTTTAATACCCACCATGACTTGCGGTTCAAACGCCTTGCATGGTATCGGATGAAATTGAGAGTATCCGCGACGGGAAATATAGCGTAATTTCACTATAATAGTGAAATACCACTATTATAGCGGAATTTACGTTTCCCCCCAACCTGATAAATGTTTCGTACAAATGATTCCTGCAGATCACACGCCAAATGCGCCCGTCTTCTTTTGGAAGAGGCAAGAAGAGTTTCAAAGAATTAATGCATTTTCACCATATAATCAATAGAGCCACCCCCCCCCCCCCAACCACCAGCACAAGAACCTCTAACCCTGGGGCCATAAAATTCACAATATTGAAAGAGGCACTCTTATTTATCATAACTATGTACTTATAGTTGTTTTTTTACACCCAGGAGCAGAGAAAATTTTTGAAGAATTGATGCATTTTCACTTAAACAATAAAATGCTTTCTTTGTTTGTTATTACTGGAATTAACGGAAGCAGCTGTTGCGGAAAAAATACATAACCCGCGTAAGACATTTTATTGTTTATACTTATATCTGTTTAAATAATCATTTTAAGTAGGATTAAAAAGATGAATTATTGTATTAATGATGCGAACGTCTTTATACGTTTCATTGATGGAACAGCCACTGATCAAGAAATCTGTACAGGCGACATGCCGACTGCAGTTCATGCAGTGATTAACGCAATGGGTTTTCTTAAGAAATAAAGGAGAAAATATTCATCGGATGTAAATGTTATATAATCAATAGAGCCCTGACCTTACATCAGAATCTCTGACCCTCGGGCCATAAAATTCACTATTTTGGAAGAGACACTCTTACTCATCATAACTATGTACTTAGTTTAATACCCAGGAGCAGAAAAGATTTTTAAAGTTAGAACAAATCCATAATCAATAGAGCAATAGAGAAATAAAGGAGAAAATATTCATCGGATGTAAATATTATATAATCAATAGAGCCCTGATCTAACACAAGAACCTCTGACCCTGGGGCCACAAAATTCACAATTTTGGAAGAGGCACTCTTGCTCATCATAACTATGTACTTAGTTATTAATACCCAAGCCAGGAGCAGAGAAGAAGATTTTTGAAGAATTAATACATTTTCATTATATAATCAATAGAGCCCTACCCTAACACCAGAACCCCTGACACTGGGGCCATAAAATTCATAATTTTGGAAGAGACATTTTTGCTCAACATAACTATGTACTTTGTTTATTTAATACCCAGGAGCAAAGAAGAAAATTTTCAAAGAAATAATGCATTTTCACTATATAATCTATGTAGCCCCGCCATAGCACTAGAACCTCTAACCCTGTGGCTAGGAGTTTCACAATTTTGGTGGAGGACTCAAGGCCCATTACATTCATACCAACAGTTTGACTGCTTGATGTCCAGGAGTAAAGAAGAAGATTTTTAAAGATTTCATTAATTTTGGTCGCTTGAGACCCACCCCTCAGGCCCCAGGGGGGTGGGGTGGGGGTGGGGGGGGTGAGGATCATAAAATTCACAATTTTTGTTCTCCTTCACCCATAGATGCTGTATACTAAATTTGGTTGAAATTGGTTCAGTGGTTTCAGAGAAGAAGCTGAAAATGTTCAACTGTTAACACATGACGACGGACAAAAACAGTGACTCAGAGGACCTAAAAAAGACGTTAATGTTTATCCAACAACAAAGCTTTATGATAAACATGATGACTAAATTTTCAATCAACAACTTACCTATATGCATGTACCCTTTTCACCTGCATACAGAGTTTATATCTTTCAGTTGATTTAATACGGAAGAGCATGTTCGACGTATGAACATTTTCTACAAGCGGCCCATGGGCCACATCGCTCACCTGAGCATTGTGGCTAAAAAAAGTAGAAATTGGTTTATTATTGAAAAGTTAAAATCAAAAAGAAGTCCCATGGCCAATCATGGCTTGCTATGCTTAAGAAGATGATTTTTTAAAAGAAATTTTCCTATAAACATATATGTCTATGTAAAACTTTGATCAGCCATTGTGGCCCCGCCCTACCCCCGGGGGTCATGATTTGAACAAACTTGAATCTACACTACCTGAGGATGCTTCCATATAAACATGAGCAATTATGGTTTTGTTAATCTTGAGAAGAAAATTTTCAAAGAATTTTCCTATATATTTCTATGTAAAATTTTGGTCGGCCATTTTGGCCCTGCCCTACCCTCGGGGTTCATGATTTAAGAAGATTTTTGAAGAATTTTCCTCTATATTTCTACATAAAATGTTGGTCGGCCATTGTGGCCCTTCATTTGAACAAACTTGAATCCCCTTCACCTTAAGGATACTTTGTGACAAGTTTGGTTAAAACTGGCCTAGCGGTTCTTCTGAAGAAGATGAAAATATGAAAAGTTTACAGATGGACAGACAGACAGATGGACGCCGGACAAAATGTGATCAGAAGAGCTCACTTGACCCTTCGGTTCAGGTGAGCTAAAAATGAGGTAAGTTAATGGTCGATACTATGACCTTGTCAGCAAATTTAATCTATCACAAGTAACAGCTTTTCAAAAAGCTTGCCTGACGAATGCCATCAATATCAATAGAACCTACAAAAAATGTACGAGCAAAAAATTAATAAACTTCCTCAATCCTGAAATGTGAGGGCTCTTTCGAAAGTCTATATTCTGTTTTTGTAGGAGGAAACCCCTGGAGGGGGGTGGGTATGATCATATGTATATTTGTTCGTTTCGTTTTTTATTACTTTAAATGAAGCAACTTCTAACAAAATTCACAATGTATCACCGATATGTTTTTTTCCAAAGCTCGATCAAGATTCCGACAAAAAAGAACAGACTTGACATAATATTATATGTCTCTATTATAATCCAGGCAGTTTTCATTTCCATTCAATAGAATAGTCCAAGAAAATGCACAAAAACTTACACGTGGCCTTTTGGCGCGAAGTGATTGTGTAACCCCTTACTTAGAAGACAAATGGACTATTCCAGTAGTATAGAAACGCAGAAAAAAGGTCAAACGGACATGTCCGTATAGGAACTCGCATGAAATAAGTAGCTGCATGCAATAAATCGATAAGTACTATAAGGAAATAAGTGCATCAATATTATGTATCAGTAATATGTTTATTTTTCTGCTAAACTGTTGTTGTTGAAAAGCAGGTAACAAAATCCCATGATAATCAGCATGCACAAAATTCTGCTGGCTAACTGTGACCTCTTAGATTCGCGCCTAGGAAATATTGATCCTTAGTAGTGCCTGACGCCGTGACGTCAGGCAATCAAGTCAAACGCTGACTGACTTTTTTCATACCAATTGGTAGGTCATTCTTTACACTGAATTATTTTTTTTAAGGTATTTTCCCTATCATAAGGAGCACACGTGACAGGTCAAAAGGGGTTGTTCACTCCTCCATGGCACCTGATCCCATCTGTGTTGTTTTAGAGGTCTGTGTTTGCTTTGCTCAAATTTTGTAATGTTAAGGAGGCTGGGGGTCAACAAATTAACAACAAACTAACCACCAGATATAACTTTAATTTTTAGATATGATATCTTAAGCTGTCAACTTTAATTTAACAAAGAAATAATTCATACATGTAAGTTTTAAAAGTTGCTCATTTTTGTGTATCTTTATATGGAGCTCTTCTTCTAAAGGAGATCGAAATAGTCTAAAAATGGCCATGACCAACGGCAACCACCCTTTTTGATGTACTTTTGAGCTCGAATACTGTTCACTGAATTTCATTTCAGTTTGTTAAACTGCTGCAAAAAGAAAGAACGGAAACTGTAAATATTAATAAGAATTTCTCTAGGTCCATGGGGCATAACTCTTTCAAAAATGGCATGATTGTACTCAAAACAGAACTTGCTCTAGATATTCTTATGATAAATCTTGATTATTCCCTGGATTCCAAAAATGTGGTTATCCAAGACATAAATCAATCCAAAAATATACAGAACAATCCATATATCGGTTATTTTTCATGTTTGTCAACATCACAACTTAAATTTATCTGCCATGTTTACTGACCTTGATGGGCGCGTCGATTTACCCAAATGGAAACTCAAATGGACCCAAATGGAAATCAAATGGAATATATAATATATTTATTATATCGTATTTTCAAGTTTTTACTTATCTAAAATATAGAAAATAAAGAAATTAGAACAAAAAGAGAATATTTTAGTATCATTATTTTCTTCAATTGTATTCTTAAAAATGCGATTTAATTCTATTTGTAATAACTATTGAACATAATTGAATACAAAACTGAAGTATTTTATAGTTTCTATGACCGTAGGAACGGAAGGGGGCGGGGGGGGGGGGGGAGAGAATACTATCAAAAATACAATATTAGAGAATAATTTTCAAAAAATCCATTTGTAACTGTAAGTTCATTTATTTTCATCATTTTAAATAAGTATTAAAATACGATAATACATATTCAATATTCCATTTGATTTCCATTTGGGTTCCATTTGGGTAAATCGACGCGTCGGACCTTGATAGATGTATTTTGGGACAGCCAATGAGAATTTAAGTTCTATAAATTGTAGGAGCTGATCTTTTATGAATTCCCTTACTAGTATTTTAAGCATAAATATTGCTGTTTGCATAAAAATAACACTTGAAATGGTTTTATTTATCAATGTTTTTGTGATACAATTCAGCACAATCATTTATAAACACCGACATTAATTTGCTTTATTAAGTTGTTCTAAATTTCAAGCGAAAGTCTCAGAAAATCACACATGAACTGTCATGGCTGCTGAGTAAACCGACTGGTAAACACGCATAGTTATTTTACAAGGCCTAAAATAAAATATTGTTTGTTTGCAATTGCCTACGGACCCACTAAAATGCATCCGACCCAAACTTTTTTTTAGCCATTTTATAATATATATTTTTTTCTTCTTCATTTTTTCAGGACATTGAAACTGTTCCATTTTCAATTTTGGTTTTTATCAATCAGATCAGTAGTTTATACCAAGAGTGGAGCTTATTTGTGTATAGTAAGCCTACGAAAAACGCTATTTTATGTTTTCTAATAAAAATCTGAAAACAATTTTTTTTTTCAAAAAAAAAAAGGAAAAAGAATTCCTACCTACCTACCCAGTTTAAAAATTATAGGTCGGCAACTGCAAACAAAGAATTTTTTAAGCTTGGCCCAAGGTTTTTTCATTTAACGGGCAATGTTGTTGACAGTGAATAAAAATTTTGTCTTTATATTAGAAGTAAGTTGAATTTGAAAACAATTTATTTTGCCTGCCGTTGCCCGTATTAAAAAAAAATATTTTCACCATTACGGAGATGCTGTTGAATTGTAGCCCTCTCCAGAAAACATCAGAATAAAAAAATCAGAGAGAGCTACATTATTGCAGCTAGATAAATCTATATACCAAATTTCATTTCAGTAGCGGCTGCAAAGAATATACATGTACAATGGCTGCAAAGAAAATGAACGGAAACTTGATGGACCGGCTGACTGACACCAGCAATATGCCTTCCCTTCTTCGAAAGGGGGTATAAACTAAACAGTAACCATGTACACTGTATTTTATATGAATTTTGCTCCAAAAAAAACATGTACACTGTACACCAAAATTGAGGGCATCATATAAGCTCTTCATTTTCATTTAGGTGGTGAGCAGAACTGCAAGATTGGCAAAACAGGTACCGGTAGTTGAATTTATACTTATTTTCTGTATTCTATTGAATTATGTGGCAAATTGACCTTTTTTCATCATTGTCAATACAAATAACTCTTAATTACTTTTTTTAATAACATAGTTTATTGTCAATTTAGAACCGTAATTTCTGGAAAAACCATTTGTTTTTTCCTGTCTTGTACCTGAAAAAAAAAATTAAATCTCACTTTACATGTCACAGCTGTAAATGCAGACAAGCCAGTTTTATAGTCAAAATAGTATATAGTATTAAAGCATTAATCCAAGAGTGAAAAACGAAAAATATATGTATCAGCAAAAATAAAATAGTTTCGATAACCACAGTTAATTTTAATTAAGCCTATTTTTGGCCCACACAATCACATCTTAAGAACCCAAATCAACTTACAAAGTTTAATGACCCTAAGATGATTTTTAGTCTTTTATTTTCCTAAATATTGAAATGATAGTGTGAAATTCCAAAAAAAAATTCACAGTGGCGTCCTTTTTGGTTGGTACATTTTAACAACCCAAGATGCATCGACTTACACTTTTCATGCCTCTCATTATCCAAAATACCTAGAAATAGCATGGTGACCTAGTTTTGGGTTGACACACTCATACATGTGGATCCTACATGTATTACTCATAATCTACTTTACAAGAGCAGGATTCAACATTAACATTAGTCCGTTAGTTGTGCTAAATTAGTCCAAATGGACTAAAAAAGTTTTCTGGGGGAAAAAAATTACCGATGTTCTTGACAACTTTCACTGGAAAACCCCATACTACGTATTTTTAGCTTTCTAGCTTCTTGGCGGGAAGTTATGCAATTCTGAGTCAATTCGGCCTTATTTTCAGGACACATTGGTACATTTTAGCGTTCATGATTTAGTATGACACATAATGAAAGATGTCGGACATTTGGATGATTAAATCAATTCTCATGTAAAGAGAAAAACGAATGAGCTTGGAAAATACAATCCTACAATGAAGCGCATTGAAGTGGTAAAATTTTCCGTTCGAATGGAAGGTTTTGATATCTTTAGAACGTTTATTGTCATCTTATGACACGCCCATTTCTTTAGAAATGGACAAAACTGTCAATTTGTTTATTCGACCTGTAGAACAGGTTTTCCATAAATATAATAGCCAATGAAATTAAATAAACACCGAGTAAAATCGACCGAAACATGTGTTGTGGTAACTTCAATCATGATAAGTTCAAAAATATGTACATATGCGTTGCAATTAGAGTTTTACAGAAGCAGGGAGTCTCTAACTCTCTCTTCTAATTTTTAAAGCTCCATTTTACAGTGTAACTCATATTGCTTTTCGCGAAGATTGGGGTGTCCTAAAACATTACGACGAATATTTTTTTCTCGTTTCTAAAAATATGGGCGTGTCATTATGTTGTAACTGACGTTCAAAACATGACTCAGAACGTTTCGTCCACACGGAAAATTTTACCACTTCAATGCGCTTCATTGTAGTTCCTGATAGCGAGATTTCAATAAATCTAAGAATAAAACTTTTCAAGAAATGCTTTGTTTATTCTTTAAAAAGCATAAAAAAAAAATACCTTGCAATGTTTATTCTACTTATTCATTTTGACAGACTAATAAAATGGAGCCATAAAATTCACAATTTTGGAAGAAGCACTTTTACTCATCATAACTAGTACTTTTTGGATTTCGAAAACTTTGAGAGGCTAGAAAGCTAACAAGAGGCCCACGGGCCTTATAGGTCACCTGAGTATCATGTAACAACTTTCCAACAATTGAATTTGGTTCGTGTTTTAAACCAGAGGCCATGAAATTCACAATTTTGAAAGAGGCACCATTGCTTATCATAATTACAGTATAAACTTAGCATGCTTACTCTGTTTACTTAATACCCAGAGGTAGATCAGAGTAACAAAGAGAAAATGCATTTCCACTTTTATATAACCAGTTGTGCACCCCATCTAAAGGAAGCACTGACCTGGAGTCACATATTTCAAAATTTTGGAAATTTTATCAAAGATTTTATTTCATCATAAATGGTTGATTATAACCAAAGAGCAGATTTCAAAGCATCAATTTATTTTCAGACTATATAACCATCCCCCCTCCGTTACCCCTGACCCAGGGGGCATGAAATTGACCATTTTGCTACATGCACCTTGCTTCCTCATGAACATATATACTTATATCATAAGCATAATACCAAGGAGCAAAGGACAAAATTTTCAAAGAATTAACGTATTTTTCACTACATGATCAAAAGAGCCCCCCCCCCCCCCCTCCTTACACCGAATGGCAAAACCCCTGACACAGTGGCCATGAAATTCACAAATTTGGTTGAGGCATTATAACTTTATACTAAATTAGTTTATTTGATACCTAGGAGCAGAGAAGAAGATTTACAAAGAAATAATGCCTTTTCACTATATAATCAATAGAGCCATGCCCTAACACCAGAACTCCTGGCCCTGGGTCCATAAAATTCAAAATTTTGGTAGAGGCATTCTTGCTCATTATAACTATGTACTTCGTTAGTTTATTTAATATCCAGGAGCAGAGAAGAAGATTTTCAAAGAATTAATACATTTTCATTATATAATCAATAGAGCCCCGCTCTAACATCAGAACCCCTGACCCTGGGGCCATAAAATTTACAATTTTGGAAGAGGCACTCTTTCTCATTATTACTATGTACTTAGCCAGTTTATTTAATACCCAGGAACAGAGGAGGAGATTTTGAAAGAACAAGAAATTTGTGAGCCAATGCTCATTAGTAATACCCCTGCTCTGATGTAAATAAGCACTATCATGTTAATATACACAAGTTCAATTACAGGCAGATATCAGATTCATAATCCCACCATATGGCATGCTTCAGAGAAGATTATGTTAAAATTTCAAGCATCTACGATGAGTAGTTGCTGAGAAAACTGCAACGGAAATTTGTAATGTATGAAACGGACAGATGCAGAGACAAACAGGAAGTTGACATCGGATTTAAACAAAAATGTATCCCACCATATGGCATGCCTCAGAGAAGATTGTGTTAAAATTTCAAGCATCTACAACGAGTAGTTGCTGAGAAAACTGCTACAGAAATTTGTTATGTATGTAACGGCCAGACACATAAACAAACAGGAAGTTGACATCAGATTTAAACAAAAATATATCCCACCATATGGGAAGCCTCAAAGAAGAATGTGTTAAAATTTCAAGCATCTACGATGAGTAGTTGCTGAGAAAACTGCGACGGAAAATTGTTACAGATGGACACACAGACAGACACACAAGGGTAAAACAGTATACCCCCTCTCCTTCGGAGCGGGGGTATAATGAATGCATTTTCATTATATAATCAATAGAGCCCCACCCTAACACCAGAACCCCTGACCCACAATTTTTGTTCCCCTTCACCCATATATGCTTTATGCCAAATTTGGTGGAAATTGGTTGAGTGGTTGCAGAGAATAAGCTGAAAATGTTCAAATGTTAACACGACGAACACAGCACCACGACGGACAAAAACGGATAGCAATAGAGTTTACTCAGGTGACCTAAAAATACATATGTGGTTTTCCAGTGAAAGTTGTCGAGAATGGTGAACATCAGTAAATTATTCTTTTTTTTCCAGAAAATTTTATTAGTCCGTTCGGACTAATTAGCCAGATTTTATTAGTCTGAATGAAAATGTATTAGTCTGAGACTAACTGACTAATTTTAATGTCAAACCCTGATTTTGTAAAAAGAGGATGGTTTACTGACCTTTCTTCAAACTTTGCTTTGACATCCCTCCTTGCTTTTCGTTTCAGAGCTGGGTCTCTGAAAGCATCTTTGTTGACTGCAGATTTGTCGAGGTTAACATCCACAGAATACCTGGAAGAGAATTATCAGCTTAGACATGTTAAATAAGAAATGATCAAGCTCATTATCATGAAACATTTTTTAACAGGATAGTGGGCATCATCACAAACCACAGCCATAATTAAAGGCACTTGATGTTTTTAACCTTTCTTTTCATAAATAACAAGAGATGTTTGTAAAACACTTATGCCCCCCTCCCCCCTTATTGGAATTTTTCCAAGTCCAAAAGGGCATAACTCTGTAAAAAATGGCGCGATCGTACCCAAAACAGAATTTGACCAAGACATTTATCTGATAAATCTGTATAACAAATTTCATTTCAGTATGTCTAACCTCTGCAAAGAAAATGAAAGGAAACTGCAAATAATTGGAATTTTTTCTAAGTCCAAAGGGCATAACTCTGTCAAAAATGGTGCGATCATACCCAAACTGAACTTGACCTAAATATCCACATGATAAATCAGTATGCTATATTTCATTTCAGTATGTGCAACGGTTGCGAAGAAAATGAATGGAAACTGCAAATAATTGGAATTTTTCTAAGTCCAGGGGGCATTACTCTGTCAAAAATGGTGTGATCATACCCAAAACAGAACTTGACCTAGATATTTCTATGATAAATCAGTATGCTAGATTCCATTTCAGTTTGTGCAACGGTTGCGAAGAAAATGAACGGAAAATGCAAATAATTGGAATTTTTCTAAGTCCAAGGGGCATAACTCTGTCAAAAATGGTGCAATTGTACCCAAAACAGAACTTAAGGATTTCAATCCGTAATACGCGACTTCCTGTTTAAATTCCGGAAAATCCCGATGATTGAAACATCGGAAAGTTTTCTCACCTTCGGAAGACGCAAGAGTTAGCCTTCTTGTTTACCGGAAGTGATAAGAGTTATAGTTCTTGTTGTAAACAGGCATGGCGGCCTGCATAGAGATAACCGCCAAGCCGAGGGATAATAACGGCCGGTTCGCCGCTAGAAAAAGACAAGAGGCCCACGGGCCACATCGCTAACCTGAGAAGCTTTGACCATTCCATTCTTAACCAGATTTCCCACTTGTAATACATATTGTGAACCCACCCTACCCCACTGATCATAATTTAGACAATTTGAATTCTACACTACCACAGGATGCTTCCACATAAGTTTCAGCTTTTCTAGCCCAGTGGTTCTTGAGAAGAAGATTTTCAAAGATTTTTCCAATATATTTCTATATGAAACTTTGATTCCCCATTGTGGCCCTGCTCTACCCCCGGGGGTCAGGTTTTTAACAATTTAGAATCTACACTACCTCAGGATGCTTCCACAAAAGTTTCAGCTTTTCTGGCCCAGTGGTTCTTGAGAAGAAGATTTATAAAGATTTTCCTATATATTTCTATGTAAAACTTTGATTCCTCATTGTGCCCCCCCAACCAAAAGGGGTCATGATTTGAATCAATTAAAATCTACACAACCCCAAGATGCTTCCACATAAGTTTCAGCTTTTATGGCCCCTTGGTTCTTGAAAAGAAGATTTTCAAAGATTTTCCAATATATTTCTATGTAAAACTTTGATTCCCCATTGTGGCCCCGCCCTACCCCTGGGAGTCATGATTAGAAGTATTGAGAATCTACACTACCCCAGGATGCTTCCACATAAGTTTCAGCTTTTCTGGCCCAGTAGTTCTTGAGAAGAAGATTTTCAAAGATTTTTCCAATATATTTCTATATGAAACTTTGATTCCCCATTGTGGCCCCACCCTATCCCCGGATGTCATGATTTGAACAATTTAGAATTAACACTACCACAGGATGCTTCCACATAAGTTTCAGCTTTTCTGGCCCTCTGGTTCTTGAGAAGAAAATTTTTAAACATTTTTCCAATATATTTCTATGTAAAACTTTGATTCCCCATTGTGGCCCCGCCCTACCCCTGGGGGTCATGATTTGAACAATTTAGACTCTACACTACCCCAGGATGCTTCCACATAAGTTTCAGCTTTTCTGGCCCGGTGGTTCTTGAGAAGAAGATTTTTTAATGACCCCACCCTATTTTTGTCTTTTCTTGATTATCTCCCCTTGTGAGGGGACTTGGCCCTTCATTTTAACAATTTAAATTTCCCTTTACCCAAGGATGCTTTGTACCAAGTTTGATTAAAATTGGCCCAGTGGTTCTTGAGAAGAAGTCGAAAATGTGAAAAGTTTACAGACGGACAGACAGACAGACAGACGGACGGACGGACGACGGACAAAATGTGATCAGAAAAGCTCACTTGAGCCTTCGGCTCAGGTGAGCTAAAAAAGAGTTGTAGCTGCCCCACGTTATCTACGAAAAGAACATTCTTACAGTTCAGATACTTCGGTGACTGTTTCAAATGCAACAGATGAGCCAGAAGGAGATTGCAACTGGAAGGAGGGCAGGCGTGTTGTAGAATTCGGTGTCCTCCTTTCGAAACTTCGACACTGTGAGAAATGTCGCCTCGGACCAGTAGCTTTAACTTATGAAAGCGTTGTTGGGGAACTTCAGAAGGGCCTTGGAGGTTATTTATACGTTAAATGCAGTAATCATAACTGTGGCCATGTCAATAGGGTACCCTATGGCAGCACACACCGCGTTAAGAAACAAGGCATGCCCTGCTTTGCTGTCAATACAAAACTCGGAACAGGTAAACTGATAAAAAGTATATTATGGATAAATAAAACATAAAATTAAATCCCTTTCCTATACTTTAAGTTAAGTGTTATTCACTTCTTTCCAATACCATGATAAATAACAAACACATTTACAGTGGGTTATACTAAAATACGCTTGTCCAGGAGAAAATACGCCTGTCCAGGAAATCTATACGCCTTAAATTCAATTAATTCAATAAATAAAACGGCAGGGGGTCGTTTTACAAAAGGACTTACAACTTAAGACAAAATTTAATTTTTCAAATAACTTTTTAATTAACATTATATGGAAAATTATTTTAAACTTTTTAAAAGGAAAGTGGTAAGAAATTTTTACACAACCAGTTTCAAAGAGAATTATTAATTTTACAAAATTTTACAGCAATCTGAAGTTTTTGGTCTTAGTCATAAGTTCTTTTGTCAAACAGGCCCTATGCATATGGATTTTCTTGGCAGGCGTATTTTCTCCTGGCAGGCGTATTTTAGTATGACCGTTTACAGTGAGGTTTGAAAAATGCTTACAAATTTTTTATATTATTTTTATAATTCATATACAGTGTTAAGCAGTAAGATGTATTGTTTACAATTATTTTTTCAGTTATGATTGACAGTTTAGGTGGTCCAGATAGAGTTAATAATGTTTTGGCTGCACTGAATTTAAAGCCTATTAGTCAGAAAAACTTAAAGATAATGGAAAGAAGAGCAGGGAACTTTGTGGAGTCAATTGCCAAATCATCCATGTCCAAGGCAGCGAAAGAGTCTTTTGAACTTGAAATGGAGTAAGAATATTAACTTTCTTTATTAAAAAATCAAACATGAAGAACTTGAAATTTTTAATAGTTTAGAGTTAAAAAAATTCATTATTTTGTACACTGTAGAGATGTGGGTAATGAAGAGTCAATTCAAGCGCAAGAGAAAATGGGAGAGGAAATTGATGGCTTAGGTGTCAGTTTTTTTCATGATACATCTCCAAGTGCAAAGTAAGATTTTAATACATGTACAGTGTACTAAAAATAATTTTGTGCTAACAGTAATTTAAAATTAACAATTTCCTCACAAAATGAATTATTAAATATACGAGGGTTGATCCAAAAGTTCGTGGAATTTCTTCATAATTCATTTATTTTTCCGTGGAATTGGTTGAAAATTACAAATAAAAATATAGACACCTGATGAATATTTTAAATTAAAAACATTTTAAATATCTTTGATAATAACTTTATGGCAGTTGAGAACGGTTGTTTGGAATGCGGGGGAGACATTAACGCGGTTATCTAAATTCTTAATTTGATGGCTATGTGGTATATAAAACGAAAGCTATGTTATTACTAGTATAACGATTGCTTGATCTTTTATAAACCTTTGTGTGAGAGTTTTACTGATTTTACTGGATGTTTAGTTTATAAGTTGATGGTTTATTGTTCATCTTTATGTTGTTAGATAATTTCAAATTTCATTCAAGTCACACGTTTTTTTTTAAAAGCCTGAGATCACTCTATCTTAAACGCGTATATTATTAACAAAAGCTTGGGTGCATTCAGTTACTGGTTTTCCAGTGGCATAATAATTTTAATGGACGTTGATAAAAGATGTGGTCGCTTTTTAGAGGCTATATTTATGTAGACACTGTTCTTGACATTGCTATGAAATAAGTAAAAAATTTTGTGCTAACAGTAGAATTTTAATTGGACATTTGGGTGAATTAACAATTGTGACCTTATTGGTAATTGGAAAGTGGTGAATTTTTCCAGTATTGTTGCATAATGAATCAAAATGAATTATTAAATATAAAAGCTATCAAGTTAAAAGATTTATCTACTGTAGAAAAAGAATAATTTTAAAATCTAATAAGGGTTGTAAATTGAAGTGTTACAAGTTGTGGAAACTAAAAAAAAAATAAGTAAGAAAGAGTGTGTGATGCAAAGGTTTAAAAAAAAATTATTTTTAATTTAGGAAACTGGTGCAACAAAAATCCGCTGCTTTGCAGTCACCAGAACTGCTCAAAAATGGAATGGATGTATCCAGTTCATTAAGGTAGACTAAACAAAGTGCTTGATACGCTCATAGAAATTTGCTATTTGATTTGGCATTTCTTGATTGACTTAATTTTATTTTTAGCGCAATGAAGAAAAAAAATTCAAAGTAGACCAAAGTCGAAGAAGAGAGCTCTCTGTAACCCTTCACAATACCAGTCTTTGAAGTGCAGAAAAAAGCTTGTGTCTAAATTTCCAACAAAGACTAGATCTGGAATGTCCTGTGCAGTAGATACAGCATGGCACAAACGTGGTTTTGATAGCCTTACTTGTGAGTTTATTATTGAAAAAAAAAAATTCTGAGACAACTTAAAATTTGCAAAAATAAAATACCAGTAAGTACAGTAAATTTACTGCATCACATATTTACTAGCATGAATTACCATTACGTGTATATGAATTTCCATGTATATGATACTTAACCACTGAAATGTGGCTGAAATATTGCCAGTTACTTGGTATTACAAACAATTAATCTATAACAAATATACTTTTTTACAGCACATACATTTTTTATGAGTAAAGCCAAGTATGGGAAAAAAGTTGTGAAAACAGTGGTATCTCATAGAACTTGTGGCACCTGTAAGTGGTGGCAGAGGAACCGGCCTGGACAACAGATCAGAAATCACAGATGCGTCCACAGTCACACTGGAAGTGCCCGTCTGATGGAAAGTGTAAGCGGTATTCAAGGTATAAAAGAACTGAGAGATTCAGGTACACCTGTAGATATTCTCGAAGGAGATGGGGACAATACATTGATTACAAGAATTAAAAGTGACTTAGGAATCACAATGAAGAAAAGATTGGACAAAAATCATGTGGTTAAGAACATTGGAAAACGACTCTATGCACTTCATGGAACAAAAGGCGTGAAGCTCAGTAAAAATGTAATTACTCACTTGCAGAAATGCATTAAATATGCCCTTGCAAAAAATCGCAGCAAAGACGATTTAGAAGAAAACCTCAAGGCCATATTGCCGCATCAGTTTGGTGATCATTCCTTGTGCTGTGCTCGCTTTTGTGGATTTAAACGGAATCCATCTGAAAAATACATTCACAGAAGTCTTCCGTACAAAGCAGCTTTGAAGGACAACCATCTTCGCCAGCATCTCGAGCCCATTTTTGATCAGGTGTCAGCACGAGCAGCCCAGTATGTGGACCTCGGCTCTAGTCAACAGTGTGAACATGCTAACAAAGAAGTCACCATGAGATTACCTAAGTCACTCCACTATGGAAATTCAGAGGCACTTGATTTTAGGGTCCATGCAACCGCAGCCTTCATAAATGAAGGAAGAGGCTACATCTCAAAGGTATCTTGATTGAAAATTTTTATTGTTGGATTTTTCTTTATTTTTCTAATTTCAGTTGTTTGTGTTTCTGTTGAATTGTTATTGTTTAAAAATGTTGATTGTTTTAATTATTTTGTTGTTTAATTTTTTTAGCATCATGTTGATTTCAGCAATTTCCATCAAGCCTACATTAACTGTAAGTATTTGTTCTTGTGTATATAATCATAATTTGTTTGGGCTTGATTATTACTTACTTACAGTGAAATCATTAATTTTCATGGGTTTAATTTCTAAAATTGTCATGGTATGAAAATTTCATTCTGCAATACATTGTATTATGTATCTCCATAACCACAAATTTAATCCCTCAAACTGGTAATTTTTCCTCTCATTGTGTAAATTTTACTTCACAAAAATGACCAATTTACAGTAGCTACCAAATCCTCTTCAATTTCACACAGATTTTGTTTCTGATAATTGACAAAGGTCAAAATTATTACTATTTAAAGGTTAAAAATTGAATTTTTTCTGAAATTGTAATCTTCTTTTGAAAGGTAAATGAGGAAGCTGGTTTGTCACCTGGAAAGTATACCCAGAAGTATGCAGCAAAACAAATGAAGCAGCGCCTAAGGATTGAGGAGAGGTCAATACTACCCTCAACAAAGAGAAATTTATTTCTTTACGTTTTTACTTCGGTATTCTCCGTGAAACTTCGTATCTTAAGAAACTGGTTTTTCATGCACGAGCGATTTAGCGCTCACTATAAATACTTTAACCAGGGAATGTTCGATTAATGCGACGTTCGTTACAAAGAATCGCAGGTTGTTTTGTGTCTTTGGCATGTTTAGATTACAGAGTTTTATTTTCAAGTTCAACTTCTAAAAGAGATATTCCTTAAAAACAACGTACAGAGACAAGCTTCAATTCTGGACAGGATTTTGAGTTCATTGATGCTGTCAGTTTATTAAACAGCAGTTTCAGCTCAACGAGGAGAGACTGCGAGGTTCAGAATGAAGTTGAGTATAATAGTCATTTATTAGACTATAAATCTGACTTTGACAGTGTCTGCTGAAAATTCAATTGTTTCAGTTTAAGATCGTTTAAAAAAAAAAAAAAAAAAAAAAATATCTTGAATTATAAGAATGCTATAAAACAAAACAATAATATTTTAAATGTTATCAAATTTGGTTAGAGTATAGAATTTATATTATATTCTAAAGTTGTATATTTGTCTAACAACAAATCAATATTGCAGAGCGCCCCCTCCCCCGTTATTGAAACGTACATGTACATTTTAGAATTGATGAGAAGAGTTAGCCATCGAATGAATTGAACCGCCAATTTTGTTAATCCACTGACCGTTTCGGCGCCACTGAATAAAAAGCAAAGGTTGATTGTTGATTTTTGACAAGTGAATGCATGCGTTTTAAAGAGAAATTTTCAAATTCGAGGGGTCTTCAGAGGATCTCAATTTTGCCAAAAAGGTTTATTCATGATCAAATTTTATTTAACAAGTGTTTAACATCATGTAAATTTAACCTGGAATTTCAATGGCTCAAAGTGTTATTTCGTATTCACAGTCCTACCCTTCGGTCTCAATAGTGCTGGTTATATTTTACTAAAGTATTTAGACCACTAGAATTGTATTGGAGAGCTAAAGCATATGGAGTTTTAATGTATTTAGACGATGGCTGGGATTGCGATTCCAAACAAAACTGTATTTTATTTTTACAGAATATTCAAAAAGATTTGTTGCATGCCGGTTTTCTTATTATTGATGCTACAAGTAAGAGTCCTATGCAAAGTTAGAATGGTTTGGTTTTGAGTGGAATTAAGAAGTCGGTTTTATAGGTATCCCTCGACATAAATAAGAAAGTTTTGTATAGAAAGATAATAATAATTAAAAAAACAAACAAACAAACAAACAAACAAACTGTCAATGTTTATTAATTGCTAATGCATCATGTTGGGATGAAAATACACATGTATTAGAATTCCACTGCTCGTAAGGTGTGAGCTAGAGCCTATATATATATATTCCCGCCAGGGTTATTTCCCCTCGGTATCGCATACGGAACGCATTGTATTTACTGATGCTAGTGATTTTGATGGGGGTGGAGTGATGTTAGATTCGACTAAGAAAGTTTTGCATGTTATGTGGGCCGAACCAGAGAGAGTTCGAAGTTCAACTTTTAGAGAACTTAAAACAGTTGAAATGTTCGTGAAAATTTTTGGGTTTTTTTTTTTTTTTTTTTTTTTTAGAAAATAAAACTTGTAAAACTACATATACACAATCAAAACATGTTACATGTAGAATTTCGCAGATCGGCACAATGAATTCGGATTTATTATCTTTTGTTTTTACTATATTCACTTTTTCTGTAGGTTGGGTTTCACGAGAGCAAAAAGTGGAAGCAAACTTTGTCGCTTGGGGCATAAGCAATTATATTGTTGCATTTTTCAATAAGGTTTGGGGACGTTATATTTGCGATATCTCTTTGCGTATTGAAAAAATGTCCAAAAAAAAAAAAATAAATAAATAAATAAATAAATAATTTTTTCTTTGTTTAGGATCCATGGAACAAGCGCATTCGACGCATTTTCTTTCGACTGGTCACAGGATTTGGATTGTTCCTCCCATTTATTAATTTGATAGGGAGGTCACTAAAACATTTACATGTATTAAATTACGGTTCTACAGTGTATATGGTGCCTTAATCGTTCCGAAATGGAATTCGGCAGCTTTTTGGTCTTCTTTGATCGACAAAAAATGAAAGTTCTTGTGGTTTGTGAAAGATATGAGTATAAAAAAAAAAAAAAAAAAAAAGTTCATGTTCTGATAAAAATAACGTATTTGCTGCTAACATTTAGTAATTTTATCGCACCGCAACTGGATGCTTCGTAATTAAGTCATTGTAACACCATACAGATGTATTTATATGTTCATTTGCATGTTTTGATAGTGAAATATGGACATAATAGTACACAAAGGTTGACTGCTAACCAGTGTACAATGTGCATGCATACTGAAATGAAATGAGTGGATGACTGCTATCCAATAAGGAGTAAGAGTATTTACAAATTAATCAGTAATGCTATAGCACTGGGATTGGATGCTTCGTAATTAAGTCACTTTAACACTATATTGATATGTTCATTTGCATGCTTTGATCGTGAAATATGGACAGAATAGTACACAAAGGTTGACTGTTAACCAGTGTACAATGTGCATGCATACTGAAATGAAATGATTGGATGACTGTTATCCAATAAGGAGGACTGCTCTCCTAGATTTGAATGATTGCAATACTAATGTAAGATTATAATCTAACATTCTCGTTCTGAAAATCATATACTAGTATTTTGACGACTGATTTTTAATCATGGAGGACTGCTCTCCTATTTATGATGTTGAACACTATATTTATATGTTCATTTGCATGCTTTGATCGTGAAATATGAACAGAATAGTACACAAAGGTTGACTGTTAGGCCAAAATAAAATTATAGTTTGTTTGGAATTGCCGCCCGCCTCATTAAAATACCCCCCGCTCAAAAAATTTTATTGGCAAAATATTAACAATATTTTTTTTATCGTTTTATCGTCTTGCATTTTTTAATATAAGTTAGTTCGTTCGTCAAAATAGCTTTTTAAAGTCGGGTTTGAGCTCACATTAATTTAACAACTCGGGTCAATAAAACGCTTTCTTCATAGTGTGTATGATATAACGACTATAGGTGGCGATTTGACAAAATAAAAGCCGCCAAAATGTCAGACCATGTTGTGTTCATGATGTTGGAAACATTCAAGCGTTGTGTTGAAGAGCAGAACATTTATGCATCTCTATGAAAATTAAAGGTGAATAAAAAATTAAACGAAATGATACATCGATACCTGGAAAGAGCTATTGTAATAGATTGCACATTGAACTTGATAAGTTAAGTCCGCCATGTTGAAAAAAAAATGATCGTTCAGTTCCCACTTAAAAAATTACATGGTTCAGGAACGTTTTATCCCAAATACTAAAGGAAAAATGTTGTCTGTCAGTATGACAAGTCCTTGAAACGTAATGTTAATACTGATGCATGGTGAAAACTCGAGAATATACGAAGCACCCCCTCACGGTTTTACACAAAACATCCCAACTATTCCTAAGAAATTTTGTGTGGTTCAAACTCTTTGCTTACGTTGTTTTAACAAAGGGGTAAATTTCAAAGAGATATACTATGAAATAGTCTGATATAAGTATTGTTTATTAATTAAATAAGATTCTTAAAATAAACTAGAAGTTTGATGCTGAAATTTAGCTATTAACAGGTCCAGTCCAAAGACTATTTCTACCTACGTAGGTATTAATAGCTACCTAGGTATTTAAAGCTACCTAAAGTAGCTATTTTTACCTACTTTCTGCTTTACTTGCAGTTTGTGGCCAAAGGCATGAACGGCGCAATGGTGAGCACACAATTTCTTGATACAGTCACACTGATGATGAATATGACAAATATTTGGCCAAAAAATGAAAACTTCGTATTTTATCAATTTTGCATAGAAACTAATGTAAAATTGCCGATTCAGGAAGTAATCATTTCGCCAAAATTTTGTCGTATTCATCATTAGTGTGACCGTATCAAAAAATATGGTATTCACCATGTTGCGCCGTTTGGTCTTTTGGTCGCAAAATGCAGAAATTATATAAAGTAGGTAAATATAGCTAGTTTTGGGAGCTTTAAATACCTAGGTAGCTATTAATAGCTACGTAGGTAGAAATAGTCTTTGGACTGGACCTGATTAATATATATGAACAGATCTTAACATCTAAATGAGATTAATATTTGAGTACCGTTCTGTGTACCGGCATATCTTTTTTTTCACAATCGGACCAAATAATATCAATAAAATAAAAGAAAGAGGATAATAAATGGAAATTACCACTGTTCATTGAGATTTTATTTTTTTTATCATTTAGCTTCAATTTGTAAAAAAAAAAAAAAAAATAAAATCCCTCCCTCCCTCCTGGGTCTGAAAACCCCCAGGCGGCAATTCCAAACAAACATTTTTTTAAGGATGGCCTTAACCAGTGTACAATGTGCTTGCATACTGAAATGAAATGATTGGATGACTGTTATCCAATAAGGAGGACTGCTCTCCTAGATTTGAATGATTACAATACTAATATAAGATTATAATCTAACATGCCGGTTCTGAAAATCATATACTAGTATTTTGATGACTGATTTTTAATCATGGAGGACTGCTCTCCAATTTATGATTCTGATGAAAAAGTTGCTTGTAAATATGTGTGATATAATATCGTGGCTATTATTGGTTACTGTACAAATTTGGTTTGAATTTTAATGTGCTTTCATGTTAATATATATTTCAGACATTGAAGAATTATCAAGGCCAATGGATAAATATTGACAAGTTTAAAGTCGATTTTCCTTTTAGCTACATAGTGGAGTCTTTGCCGCATATCGTGAGAAATACAAAATCTTAATCAACGAACAAGATCTACGACATATATTTCTCTAAATTCAGAGACTGGTGTTCGAAGCATTCATTTACGCATCCTCCTGCATCAGTGTCTACTGTTGCTCTTTTTGTGGGAGGTTTGGTGCGACAGAGGGTATCAACGTCGCTTCTGGAAGCGTATTTCTACAGTATAAGTCGGACTCATGAATTTTCTTCAAACTTGTTCCCATGCGAGGATAAGTTCCTTTGTGATGTGTTTATTGTGTTTTTATGGTATGAAATATTTGATTATGTGATATCAATTGGGAAAGTGCTCACATCGAAATTGATATTCCCAGAAGCAAAACGGATATCTACAGGAGAGGAAATTCGGTGATATACGCAAAAACTGGAAACGATTTGTGCCCTGTGTTTTGGTTAAACATCGTCATGTCTGAGATGGATGTCTTCCAATGATTACATGTTTACAGATGTAAATTTTGTAAATCCCTCAATAAATGCAAAGTTTCAAATAAACTCAAACCTCTGTCATATACAAGAGCTAGGAAAATATTGTCTTCTTTAAATGAAATTGGCCTTGACAGTTTTGAATATGCTTTACACAGTTTACGTAGCGGCGGAGTTACAGCCGCTGCTAATGATAATGTGTCTGTTCGATTGCTTAATGTGTTTGTTCGATTGCTTAAAATACATGGTCGGTGGGTCACGGATAAAGCCAAAGACGGTTATATAAAAGCCAATCTTGAACATAAATTTCTGGTTTCAATGAATCTTGGATTATAAAATTATTTTAATTTATTGCACCTACTGTCCTTTGTTTAATGCGATTTGTAACGAACGCAACAATCCTACAGTATATTCTTTTTCTTTGTTTTTCAATAAATTAGTCAAGAAAATATTTATTTGCGGAGGAGTGAAACGAGGGAGAAAATAAATTTATTTCTTTACGTTTTTACTTCGGTATTCTCCGTGAAACTTCGTATCTTAAGAAACTGGTTTTTCATGCACGAGCGATTTAGCGCTCACTATAAATACTTTAACCAGGGAATGTTCGATTAATGCGACGTTCATTACAAAGAATCGCAGGTTGTTTTGTGTCTTTGGTTTTCCCTGCCCTCCCAGCCCTTGCATTGTTTATCGTGTAAAATTTATTACATGTAGTTTGATTTGTATGTTTTGAATAAAAATGCGATTTGTAACGAACGCAACAATCCTACAGTATATTCTTTTTCTTTGTTTTTCAATAAATTAGTCAAGAAAATATTTATTTGCGGAGGAGTGAAACGAGGGAGAAAATAAGAAGAGTTCAGTTGAAACAGGAGAGAAATGTTACACAGTGTGCATTCCAGGCACCTGAGGGGGACACTTATGAGTCAGGTATCCATAACTTTCATTTATACTTTTAAATTTTTATATATAAATGAAAATTGTTGCAACTTCCATTATGACATGAACATTTTTTCAGAGATTGGATTGGCAGATGAGGTTGATATTGAACAAATCCCGGATCCTGTTCCACGTGGTGTTTTCAAACCTGTCACCTTGTCCACTGGAGATCCTTCTCTTGTGATGTTTGATTTAGAGACCACAGATCTGAGTTAGTTTACTTCTAGAAAATTTAACACACAGCTTCAATTTCCAAAGTTTTAGCAGTTGTGTATAACCCCCTTCCTGAATTTGAAAACAATCAGAAACACAATTTTAAAAACTTTACTGAATGTGGGACACAAGCCACAATGAGGATTGACAAAGAACAAACTTATCAGTAAATTTCTTTGAAGGGGACGGGGCAAGTTGAACATACTAAATATTGATAAGAAAGCATTTTTAATAAAAATTTTACATATGAATTTTTAGAACAATTGAAATATATTGTTTGCATTTTTTTTATTCACTTCAGTTCGAGGAAGACAGATGCCCCATATCACACAACTTGCTGCACTTGAAATGAAAACGGGATCTGTTTATAATACATATATTCTTCCCAAGGTGCCCATTACAGAGGAGGCGATGAATACCACTGGAATAGTTGTAAATTCAGATTTAGATAAAATGACTGTCCATGGAAAAGAAGTTGATGCCGTGAACATTATATCGGCTTTGACAGATTTTTTGACATGGTTAAAAAGTTTTCCAAATGTAGTTTTAGTTGCACACAATGGGAGGAAATTTGATTTCCCAGTTCTTATCAGTACCTTACATAGTCTGAAAATGACAACTATGCTATTTTCTACAGTTTCTGGTTTTATTGATTCACTTGGTGTCTTTAAGAAAGTCTTTAGTGGCCAGCCAAATTAAAAACAGGAGACCTTGGTAAAAACGGTTCTAAACACCACGTACAGTGCTCATGATGCTACAGAGGATGTGAAAACATTGGGAATGTTGATAAAACAGGCCAATTTATCAGATTCACAAATTTTACAATTTAGTTTTCCACCAGTTTCTGTACTTCAAAGTGTTCTTTTCAGCAATGAGAAATCGAAAAATATTACTTCATTACATGTTCTAATTGCAAATGGTGTTATTAAACATAATACGGCAGAAAACATTGCAGGCTCTGGCCTAAACCTGTCACATCTTAACAAAATATTTAAGAGAGATGGTGAGGATGGACTGAGAGCTACATTTTGTCAGAAAACCTCGGATGGTCAGCCGCGGGTATCTTCTGCAAAACGTGTTCTAGACTCTGTAATTCCAAAACTTGTAGAATATTTTGAGAAACAATGATTTGTGAGAAATTGCAGAAAGTATTTTGTAAATATTTTACAAACAGATTAGGTTGTTCAGTTCTATTAGCTATCAGAATGAATTGAATATATTACATGTGGTTGTCAAAGCGAATTGAATATGTATATTACTTTTTGTTGTCTATGGCAATTTTAATATCAAACTGTTGAAAAAAGTATAAGGACAAGGTCAAATACAAATTTGAATTTGATACATTGATTGATTGTATATTGTTTAATGTCCCATTCGAGACTTTTTCAATTGTATTGAGACATCACCGTATGCCGTTGAAAGGCTTCAAATTTAGACCTATATTTGACACTCAGGGTCATTGAGCAGTGAGGGCTCTTATTCATGCAAACCGTTACTATTTCAAATACTGGTATGAATTTGAAAAACAATATGACATTTACACTTATGTTTATATAAAATTATTAAAATGCTTTTGCCTTTGCCATATCCTATGATAGTTTATGTTCAAAGACCACTATTGTTCAAAGTGAAGGTTGTTTGCAAGGTCATTACTTATTTAAAGGTCATTGTCAAGGTCAAGATCATAGTAAAGCACTTAATACTGTCACTTATTACATTGCCTTTATATTTAAGTTGTGATGCTATGTCTATTTTGTTATGATATGTGTCTTTGTATATTTAGTATCCAAAATGTGATTTTGAAAATTTGGGGGGTAGGGTTAGAAAATTGTTTAAAAATAATATAATCTGTGGTAAAAGTTTACAATTTTTCTTTTATTTTTATTATCATATAGTGTAGAATGTATTTATTACAAACTATCCCATGTCAGCTCCTTTTTTTTCCTCATAGGAGTGTTGACATGATCAGAATAATATATTTTCATTGTCAAAAAATTGAAGTCGATATGAAACATTCTTAAATTTTCAAAGTTATATTACTGAAAGAACTACAAATCTTATTTTAACTAATAAAAGTATTTAAATGGTTTCTAGAAACATGTGTTTTACTTGCAGAACACTTTATTTGATATCAATATGCTAGTAAATGTGATTTTGTATCTAATTTTACTAGTGCGCAATATGGCATCACCATATTTCTAAATATTTTGATCAGATTAAAGAAAAGTCTGGATAAATTTGTTTATTTATAAAGTACGAGGGTTGTCCCATAAAATCGTGGACAAGTTGTCTAGTGTGAAAAATAAACATCACTGCGTTATGAAATTTTCACTATTATTTAGTACATATTTCAGTAATATACACGGCAAATTTAAGATAAATATATGCAAAAATAAACAAATTATGAGATTTTATACGATGTATTGTATCACCTTACGGCGCATGGATTATAACGTCAAAGTGTCTAAAACAGCGTCACGTTTTATCTTTGCTGAAAATGAAGTTGGATGAGTCCGACTTAAATTTTGGAATTTCATTGATACACATTCTTTAGTCTCCATAAACAGCCGAAGAACCAGTTGGCACCCTCATGCGATCTTCTAAAGATTTATTAGTAAGTTATGGACAATATTCTCACTATCATTCAACTAATAAAAAATCTCATATCGGCGGTCTACTGTGACAGCGTCTTTTGCTATTACATCAGTAGTGTGTCCGTATGTTTTGAACTCCCCAGGGACTCGATCAAAAAAACTTCGCTAAGAAAACTCATATTTCATTTGTATACTTAAGATATGGTGAATTTTTATAATCGTTTTTCTTCTATGGTCATTTCAAGTCTCTAAAGGTATCATTACAACATCGAAATAAAACTGAACTGTTCTCCGGTGCGCCGTAACGTCATAAAACGTCGCCATTTTTCGTGTGTTGTATTTACTACTTTTCCATTTCGAATGCTCGAGAAACTGCCAAAAATTAAGCAAATGCCTTAAATTTTTTACAAAGACTACAAAATTGATTGTTGAATTGAATTATGATAATTTTAATCAAAATCTTATGTATTTAAAACTTTTATTTTGAATTCAAACTTGTGTATTCTTTAATAAAACCTTGGTTTTTTTACCGTGCGCCGTAGGACAATACCTTGTGCACATTCAAGCATAATAAAATCTTAATTTTTGCCTTTTTTTATAAAAAAAAAATTATCATGCACTTAAATATGATAAATAAACATTTACTAAAATTTTCAGCTTAGTGCGCCCATTACTTTTCGAGAAAAACGCTTTGTCCACGATTTTACGGGACAACCCTCGTACATAATGTATTTTAATTGTTTTGAGAGAAAATTATCATTTTTGAAATTGTGCATATTAAAATGCATTACGGCCTGAAGACCTTAACCTTGATTTTAATATGATATATCTGTATACCAAATTTCATTACAGTATGTGCAACAGTTGCGAAGAAAATGAACGGAAACTAAGTGGACCGACAGACAGCAGCAAAGCAATATGCCCTCCCTTCTTACCATACTATAGTAATAATTAGGTTCATCATGGTTGCCATCTTTTTTATCTGAAAATATTGGGTCGGTAGGTAGATGAGAACTTTTTCTCTGAAAATTTCAATTTCAATGGTAATTTTCAAAACCATTTTTTCCAGAGAACATATAACAAGAGACCAAAGGGCCACATCCCTCACCCAAGTACATTGGCTAGGAAAAAGCACAAATCAATTCAGTATTAGGGCTGAAACGATACGCCCCCTACACGATACGATACGTATTGCAATACTTGTGTCACAATTCAATTTTTTCAATACGATACAATTTAAGAATGAAACTATTCATAATGTTAAAGAAAACGTATTCAGATTTCAAAAAAAAAAAGAGTAAAAGGTGGTGATACAATAGAAATATATTACCAGGGGTATGCAATTTAAAAATTCAAGTACTAGCCCATGGGCTAGTGGCAGCAATAAAGTTACTAGCCCTAAGTAAAATGTTACTAGCCCAAATATAGGGACAAAAATTAAAATAAAACTAATGTTGAAAAAAAAATTAATCATTGGAAAAGTCAGGGTACTAAGGTCATTCTTTTGAAAATTAAAATTTTATTCTCACTATTAAGATTAAATCATATAAAATTAATGATTATGACAGAAAATATTATCTGAAGATCTTTCCTTTTCTGATTATTTTGCACTAGCTCATTTAGAATGAAAATAAATTCATTTTGTTTTCATATTAAATCCTTAAATACACTAGAAATATATTTCATGTGAATCACACTGATCTTTCAGTTGATTGAGTGATCGTAAATAATTTAATGAGATATCTGCATGTATTTACAATAAACGGAGGAATGGAGGAAATTCGGATTAGAAAAAAAAAACGATCGTTTTTGGAAGTAAATAAGTCAGGAAGTACTGCAAAATGGAGAAAATTATGGAGATTTATTGACAGTAGGAGCATGCTGCCTGGAAAATATTCACTGTTTGGGAACTTGATAGAAAATAATGAGTAAAATACCGGTTGTACTTTTCATGTATTACATGCGTAGTTATAATTTTTGCTAGCCCGAATTTACTAATTTGTTAATTCCACATCTCTGATACTTGTGGTTCTGTTGAATAAGAACACTTTATTCATATAAATAATAGCAGAGGCAGTCTACTTTGAAACTTTACCGTCCCAATTTTCTCCCTCGTGTGTGTCAAACTGTTAAAATAAGGTCGAACCCGATCTATTTCAAAGAGTTAACCAAACCCGATTATAAAAAACGTATCGAACCGAAAATCGAGATGGTGAATCGAACATTGAACCGAGCATTTATATCGAACAATATCGATATTTCGGTGAATCGTTTCAGCCCTATTCAGTATTGATAATTGCACAGGTTGGGAAGGGGGGGGGGGGGGGGGGGGAACTTGAATTTAATACTCCTTTAGGCCTTCACCTCAGGGGTGATGGTTTGAACAAACTTGAATGAACACTACCTAAGGATGGCTTTCCTGTTCTTAAAAAGATTTTAAAATAATTTTCCAATATATTTCTATGTAAAAATTTGTTTGGCCTTATGTAAAAATTTGATTGGCCATAATGGACCCATCCTACTCCCGAGGGTTAAGATTTGAACGAAGATGAATCTACACTTATTAAGGATGCTTTCCTATAAATATCACCAATCATGGCTTTGCTGTTCTTGTTGAGAAGATTTTTAAAGAAATTTCCCAGATATTTTTATGCAAAACTCTGATTCACCATAGTGGCCCCACCATACCCACTGGGGTCATGATTTGGACAGATATGAATCTACATTAATTATATCAAAATACTTTCATATAAGTTTCATTTTTCCAGCCCACTGATTCTTAAGGAAAAGATTTTTAAATACACCCGCCAAGGGATGAGGTGACTTGCGGCCCCTCGTATATTGATAAAAATTAAATGTCTAAATTTTACTCAAATTCTTGTATGTAACTAATCACTGATATGTGAACCTTTATAGAATACTATTTTTAACAAAAATAGAGACGTGATTTGAAAGATATAGATCTTTTATTGGGGTAGGGGTATCATGTTTACATTCAATTCCCATTGCATTTTAACCCCGCCCCACTCTTTGAAGCCCTTAAAATATACGAGCGCAGGTAGGTACAATTTTCTCCTTTGTCTGGTCACTGTATTTTATCGAAATCTACCTATATGTGAAAGGAGAAAATTGTACCTAACTGCGCTCACATGCTATTTTTCAAAATATTGTAAAATCTGGTTGGCCTTTCCCATTATAAACAGATCGACGGAACTAGATTTTCTGACGTAAGAATGAATTCATATGCTAATCGAGGCACAGGCGATTCTTTCTAACTGACCAATCAGCTAAATGAAATTCGTTACGAGTGAGTACCACAAAAATACTATGGAAACATGCTTGGAAGTTTACTGCTTTTTATGCATTTGAGTCACAGATTAGACACAGATCTACATATGTACCATTTCCGAGACCACAGTAAAATTTATAATATACTGTTACAAACAATTGATAGAATATACATGAAATGTATACATTAGTTTAAAGTTTTGTAGCGTGTTTGGTGAGCAATTCGCTAGGTCTATACGTATTTACGAGTATCGGTGAATACAAGTTTCATGCGCATTTGTAGTCCTAAAAACCGTAAATACTGAAAATCCATGCTTATTATTAAGTATAAACAGCATTGGCTGACCTTTATAAAAGTTTGAAATGTGGAATAGGATAATAGGTAAATTGACCTAAACCACGTGTCTGCGATAAAATGTAAACGTAGTAAACCAGCATGTTTTGTTGTTCTGTCATCGGATTGGACAATGACTAAGTGCGAAATAACAACAATAGCCATATAAGGTCTTCTCGGACACGCATATCCCTCTATTGTACTAAGACCCGCCCATTCTCTTGCCATAAGACAAAATATTTGCACAAACCTGGCCGAATTTAGCTGTGATAGGGTCTAAAAAATCAAAGATATTGCGGTATTCCTTATAATTTAAAAGTGTCTGAACTATTGAAACTATTCAAAAGGCGTCGTATTTATTCACTCGTGTTTGAAAACTACCAACATCGTTGTAGATTAAACCTAATTCGTCGTGGAAAAAGGGGCCCCAGATAGGAGTTATGTCACATCATCCTTTTCACAATTTCTTAGTTATCTCCCTTTGGCAGTGCTCCAAGTTGCGACTAAAATGGTCGCATTTGCGACCAAAATATGGATTTTGCGACTAAAAATGAAAACACACTCGCATTTTCGCGACTGAGAAAATTTGGGCTGGAAATGTCCATTTTTAAGATCAGGATCGAGATTTTATTTGTAAAGATTCTCTATCAAGAAAATGTTTGAAGAACACTTTACAAAGCATCACATGGACTTAGATCACGTAATGTTATGGCAGCTGTACAAATTTTGATAGAACCAGAGACGTGTATAAATAATGTTCCTGATAGAATGGCATCCAAACTTCGTAAACTTTCTAAGATCCGACCTTGTTATTGAAGCATTTGGTCAATTGCTTGCATATCACAATGAATCATGCTAATAAAGAGTGTTTTGGCGGCATTTATAATGACTGTGTAATGGGTTAGGTACGTAGTAGTAAGTAAACATGACAAACAGCAGGCAAAGTCCTGTCTCAACAGCTGTCAAGCTTGTATTTTCAAATGATAAAATTTTATTTCTGTACTCAGATTACTTGTGTTCTTCTGTACAACCATAAGGGTACATGTATTCAATAAAAACTTTGCTCTTGTTGATATCTGTTGATATTTTTACAGCCATGATTGAACATGGGGACAGATTAATTGCAGGAAATGGACAATATTGCAAGGTTTTACTATACAAAGGAAAACATTTTTAGTCTAGGCAATCTGTAAACGTCAAAAAAAAAACTCATACATGCCAACTTTCCCGATTTTTTCGGGAGTCTACCGATTTGAAACCCTGTCTACCGCCTGCCTACCGATTTATTTTTTCACCCCGTATCTACCGATTTTTCGAAAATCCGGATTTTTTACCGAATCGGTTTGAATAATACAGTATTTCCGTGTGCAGAAAACATGGCTGTTACAATGTCTATCGGTAGGATATCTGTTTATTGCCGCTGATAACAGGTAATCAACAAGGTGTCAACTGTGCTACCAGTCATTACAATGGTTTTAATTGCTCCTGAACCTCATTAACAGTGTATTTTAACCTAGACAATTACGCCAGATGTGGAAATTTTAGAAATACACTTGACAGGATACAAACTGACAAACTTGTGAGAGTTCACTTTACAGCAAAATTTGACAATATACGTATAAACCTTATATAAAAGGTTTCCAAATTTTGGAAATATGGCATTTCTCATTAAATTATCTACTTCATGGAAAAGACACTGCCCAAATCCAACATGAAAAGATTTGCCTGCAACTACAAGTACAAACCATTAGGAGTGATTCAGAAAAAGAAAGGGAAAGACCATGCCTTTGCAGACTTTGAACAAAAATGTTAAAAATTAATTCTTGATATTCCCTCTGATTTAAAAAAAAATGTGTCTGTGACAGTAGCCTTATAAACTTTGTAATTTACCAACAGACAATGAACAGTAACCTGGGACATTGTAACTGCAGCATAAACTTAACTTGATTCAGATTATTTGTAAAGTTTAACATACTTATTCATGTAATAATCTGTTTGTGCATCACATTCTTTTAGGCAGGGGATATGTTTACCTTAAGTTAATATTAACATATTAAATGATTTTGAATAAAATTGTTTTTTTAAAATTTCAAATGATATTGTATTTGTGCTTTTGTTGAAGTTGATAGAGAAGAAAACACTTTTTGAAGTAGTGATAATATATGATACAAGGTAGTAGATTGACATTTAAAAAATAAAACCCTACAAATAGTTATTATTCACAACAAAATGCCGCGAATTAGGGACTTTGAAAAATGTCGTTACGCGCAATCTCCCCCAAGAAAATTTTCAAAAGTTGGCATGTATGAAAACTAACAATTCCTATTCTGTTTCAATAAATTGATTTTGCTTAGAAGAAACAAAATATTATTTTCCACTTTATTCAAAACAAATTAACATTTTTGAATACTGTAGAAGTACTTTTTTCCCGCGTGGTATTAATTTACGCTATGTACGCGGACACAAATTTTCCGCGGAAGTTTGTCTAAGCGTACTTAATCTAAATGTAAGGCATATAGTGAAAATCCAGAAAATCCGCGTAATTTTCTACTCGCGGATTAAACAGAAATTGAGATTCCGCAGAATTATGACCCCGTGGAAAAAAGTACGTCTACAGTATTCTATGTAATTAAATGATTTTTTGTAAAAGTCTGAGAGAAATCTTAGTTTAACTTTTCTATTGGCCTATAGTTTTAGGAAGTTTAAGACATTATGGCCTATAACTTTTCTGGTAAATATGCCATATGTCCTTTAGTTACTTATTTCAATCTGAAACCCTGATGGTGGTTAGAAAAATTTTTTTGTTGTTCGGGAGAGGCAACTAAACAATTATTTAGAGATGGCCTGATTTCCATTGCAATGGTAAAAGATACTTTCATTGGCTGAACACGATAGAGGCTAACATATTCAAGATTAGGCTATATAAATTTAGTTCTCTGGTTTTCAGGCCAATTTTCTCCGAAACAGATAAGGAAAATCGGTATTTTATTTATCATTTTATTGGCAATAAAGTGAGGAAGGTATTTTTTAAATTTTAATTTACTTTAACATAATGATAAAAATTCTTTGTTCATAGATATACTTTCCATTTCTAATCAAAAGGTTTGCATTATACATTGCTTGTCAATGTGTGAACATCATAGGCAATGTCTTCGAATGTATTTTTATACGAAGTAGCCAAATCTTTATGCAAATGGCTACCAGTGATATTTGAGTACTATATATAACAAAAAAGTGAGGACGGAACTATTTTTTCCAGATTGGTCTCTGCAATACCAACTTTTTTTTTTTATAAAAAATAAAATTATGCTGCTACCTCGAAAAAATGGATGTGTGTGGGCCTGAGAACTGTAATTTTAATTTTATGTGGCCTTACGACAATTTATGTGTTTAAGCAGCCACAGGTAAATGTAGCAGAGATGTTTAAGTGAATTTCTAACTGTGGCTCAAGACAATGGATAGCAGGAGCCTTGCTCCTAAGAGAATTCATATCAATAACACAAGCCTGATCCACAGTTCTCCATAGCCTGTTGTGTGACGTTTAAGGAAGGTGTGACATTATCATTTATATATATTTTCAAACGTTTAAAATGTGTAGTCTGTAATTCTTATGGACATACCTAGTGGGCATCAGATGGTTATAGTTGTATACTCTCAGGAAAGCCTTCAGTTTAGACCTGTCCTTCATTTTCTTCTTGCCCATTTTTCTTGTCACTTTTCGTGGGTAACGGTCAATTCCTGCTACAAGAGCATGTCCATATGGTTTGTCTTGTGTGCCATCATCGTGGTTCTGTAAAATTTAACAGAAATAGAAAATGGGAGTAGTCTGCTTCAACCAAGCAAAGGAATTGCATTTAATGGTGGTATTGAAGTACTGGAACATAATGTCCATAATTGAAAACTTGAAAATGAATCTCGCACAAGAAATATTGAAAAAGATAAACCCTGTTCCTCTTTTAGCAATATCAAAATGAGATCAATTCTAAATTTTAAATCTGTAATGATAGTAAAAACAATTTGTCATCTACTATTAAGGGCTAGCATATTTGTTCTCAAAGCTGAACATGATTCAAAAGAGGAAGAGAGTTATCTCTGTCCATTATTTTTACTCTTGAATCTCAAATTTGTCACTTACTTATGCTTCAAGCATTGTTCAGAATTCAAAGTATTTTGCTGCACAGAACTGAACAGACATTTCTTCCATTGTCAATACAATAGACTTGCATGGTCATAACATAAATGACATCTATATGCCAGGTAAAAGCAGTTGGGTGTAATGAATGCAAGGTTTAAATACCTCAGTGCTCATAAAGGAGATAACATATGTGGTGTTCTCGTTTTGTTAAAAAAACAAAACAAAATTGTATTAGATAAATAAACCATCTATAATTGTGTGATTTGATACTTGCCTTATCCAACTTCTTGCACTGGTGTATATTCGCTTGGCAGGCCTCACAAATATACTCCATTTCAACTGGTTGAATAAAGCAAATATCAAATCACACAATATAGGCATCCTCTATTCATCACACTGTGCATGTAATGATGTATTACAATATTTTTGCATGCACCCTATCCTGGTTATGTGGCACACCCAAAACCGGTTTTTGTGTGTCAATATTCTCCCTTAATATTAAATGTTGTTTAAATCAATATGAGCTGCAACTTTAATGTCAAATTTTTTTGTTGCAATATTGTAAATAAACTATTTCAATGACAGAAAAAATAATGTTAATTAACTTCAGTCTGTTGTCCATATTTGCGATGGGAGAACTATTTATAAACCTCAGATTGAATCAAAATTACACTATTGTTGTCCTGTAAAATAATGATTTCTTATATAAATTAAACTGTATATTAAAAAAGAATGTGTGTATTTGAACTGTTACAATTATAAAAGATTGGATTCATTAAGAATGCCTTAATTTTCTTGTTTGATTAGTAACTTCTGCGAAATTTATATTAAGCCTACCTACCTACCCACACTTAAAATGATGAGGCGCGTTACCGCAAAAAGAAATTTTTTTAAGGATGGCCTTATATAAATTAAACTGTATATTGAATTGTGTATAGAGTCTTTCTTCTGCTTTATATTAGCCCAACTGATCATAAAGTTTTAATTTACATACAAATTTATCATAATAACACATTTTAACAGCAAAATAAAATTTTCAAAAATGCATCTCATATTGCTTTAACGTTAATAACTAACCTTGACAATAACTGCCTTTCTCCCAGCAAATCGTCCACTCAATACAAGCACAACTTTGCCTGGTTTCATAAATTTGCCCATGGCTAAAAAAAATACAAATTTGCTAATTTTAAACCTTTACATTTGTATACCATAACCATAACCTTTACAATATAAATTATATATTTAATATTAAGTCATAATTTTACAGAAATCAGATCTGAGGTTTTTTGAAAAATAGCATCAAGAATATTTATTTGCTTAATTGAATGATTTGCTTGAAAATCACCAGGTCCACCACAATATCTTAATTTGGCTATTCAATCAACAATAAACAAATATATCAGTGTATATAATATAGGTAAGTAATGAATGTTATCAATATTTTCTTTTTATGAAACTTAATTCTTTATCATTCCTTTCCATTGTGTGTGAATTTATTATAAGAGAGTTTAAATTGTCGCTATCCGTAGGAACATCTACTGTGTGTGTTAATTTATTATAGTGAGCGCAGCTAGAAGCGCAAAGCATGCATAATAGGAGAAAAGAATTGCATGAAGAAAACATATGGCTGGACCAAGAATTGAACCCGGGACCCCTGCATTACTATATAGTCAGGTGCTCTAACCACTGAGTTATCAGGCTGATATACAAAGTCAATCAGTTTTTAATAAGACCCAGGAAAATAAAAAATGGATTTCATCACCACTTCGATAATTTTCCGGAAAACAGATCATCAGGGTTTTAATATTAATAATGCATCTGAGTAACATGTAATAAAACGTGTCATTCTTTCAAACGTTTCAGTGACCATAAACAGAAATGTGTAAACATGGCGGCAAGCATGTCTTTATTTTAAAGTGCAGTTAAAATGTCTTGGAGATAGCACGATGTCCAAAAACTTTTTGCAGAGAATGAAAGAAGAGCAAACAATGGGAGATGCAATGTTTCTTTTCCCCAAAGAGCCCTGTTAAAAATGTAATCTTCTGTGATTTTAATGGAAATAAAAATAACCACCAAATATCAGCTGTTTCAATGACATAACTTCGCTATTTTTTCCCATTGGTAATATTTTTCTTCCAATTCAAAAGTATTAGGAATTAATATAATGAAACTGGACAAAAATTATAGAAATTGCACACAAAGACTATGTATGTTCTTTTTAACTTGAATTTTATTTCCCAAACCCAGACACATGCTAAACTTTTTGTGATAAGTGTATGAAACAATGAAAATATCGATATAACCAGACAAATAGCTTGTTAACATGGTTATAGGTCCCAGATACATGCTTTGATGTTGACATTTTACTTTGACCGCTATTGGTAGATATAAGGTAATGCTAATAAAAGGAAATAGGCAACATTGTAGGGTTTCACTAAAAGAAGTAAGGATAATCTGTGACTTCGTCTTGATAATTAATATAATATAGTTTACAAGATTATGAATCTAAATCAAAGTAAATTAGTTGGGTTTTTTTGTAAAAAAAAAAAAATTAAATAAATGAATATACATGTTCCCAATATTCCATGATCAACATCTTTAATATTTAAAAAGAGATTGTTTTAATGATTTCAAATAAGATCTGAAGTTAACCTTCAGTAAAATCATTTGTAGTTCCTTTTATTTGATTCTCATTTTACTACAAATAATCCAAATTTCAGAAATTATTTTTTAAATTCAAAAGACGGGGGAGATATTAATGTTCCAAAAAAATTAAGTTTTTTAAGAGAACAAAAATCAGAGTTTTTTATGTTTTAAAAATGCAGAGTTTACACAGAGTTAGCTATCTTTCCACGGAAAATGATTAGAAAGTGTATTGGCAAATAAAAAGCAGATAAGGCCTAGAAAAAAAATATGTTTGTTTCCGCTTTCCCGACCGACCCTAATTTATAGTGCCGACCCTAAATATTTTTTTAATGCTTTTGTCCCATGATGTGCAAGATTTCAACCAGGGAATTATAGCCTCCAACTTTGCAAGCTTTTCAAGACAGAAAGAAGTTTGGGTCACCTTTCTATTATAAGTTAAGTCACAGTAATGCTTGAAAACACCATTTCTTTTGTCATTAATGTTACTTCTATACACGTTTTGATTAAAGAAGCAAAAAAATTTTTTTCAAAAAAAAAAAAAATTGCCTACCTACCTACCCTATATTTTTTTCAGCCTGAAAGCGGAAACAAGCATATTTTTTTTCTAGGCCTTAAATACAGGAAAAGAGATCAAAATATTAACAGAATTTAATGTGGGTACCAGTTAGAGATTTTTATCTGCAATTTCATAATATTCCCGGCCATTGTTGAAACACAGAGGACTATATTGACGAGATGTAAAAAGCAAGACTTGTCTTCCTCTGATTTCGTTATTATTATATATTAACAAGAACTGTCCATTAGGGACAAATACCCCCCGCTGGGTTTTTCAGAGAAGGTGCCAATTCAAAAATACTTTAAGGATCTAAACGTGTTAACAATTTACTTACAAAAATTAAAAAAATTAAATACAATTGCTCATCATGTTTCTTAATGAATGAAACAAAGGTGCAACCAAATGAAACATCAAAACTAATACATTGTAATTCCATTGTAACATTTTGTTTTAATTTTTTCATTTTATTTTTTTTTATTATTGCATTAAAAAAATATATTGCAATTATGTGTTATGTCACTCTGCAAACTGATTGTTGAAAAAAAGCATTATACAAAATCAAATTAATCTTGATATATCAATTTGAAATGCATTTTGAAAATAAAGAGCTGGTCATCCAGTGATGAAGTGCTTTGACAGTTTAATTCTTGTGCCTTATTCCCTGGAGATAGATAACACACACACTTGATAAGAGATATGCCTGAACAACTTCCAACACCAAACTCATTAATTTATCTTTAACTGGATGCATGTCTAGTCATTATTCCCAAGAGACAAATGAAATTACATTATCTTCTGTGCAATGTAAAAACTGTTTTTAACACTTTATGATGTTTCTTTTTTTAAGTTTTTATGAGTAGTTTTAAGCTGTAGTATTTTTGAACAGATATTCTAGATTCTATATCTCAAACCTTATACATGAACCCAAAATGAACAAGTCAATTAAAATAAAAAATAAAACCTGTAAAATGCAAAAAAAATTAACAAAAAGAGTTGAAAATTCCAGGTGCACACCTTCATATGGTGAATAATAAGTGTACAAATTTTCAGATTAATCCTTGCAATAGTTTCTGAGAAACGGTCCAGACAAAACCACAAAATAAAAATGAAAAAACACCTGTAATATTCAAAATAATAATCCAATCAAGATGAAAATATCAGGTGCACAACTTCATATGGTGAATAATATGTGTACAAATTTTCAGACAAATCCTTCCAATAGTTTCTGAGTAATGGTCCGGACAAAATCTCGTCTACAGACAGACAGACAGACGGACAGACGGACATGGTGATTCCAATATACTCCCCCTAAACTTCGTTTGCGGGGGGTATAATTAGCTTATATGTCATTATGCACAGAGTTCCCGAAACTAGTCAAAAATATGTCGGACAATTGTCCTGTAAATATTCAAAATTCACCGGACAGTTGTAAAATTTACCGGACATTAATTTTTTGTATGTAAATTTAACATATTATAGGATTGGAAATTGTAACGATATAATAAATAATATGTGTAAATAAAAAGATGGCAAATGCAGATTTTTTTAAAAAAAATTATTAAAATATTTTTTATAAGGCCTGTGTATGCAGGATTTGACGTCGCCGACGGCATGTGATGACCAACGCTTAATTCATCGTATAAAATTATTATGTCCTTTCTGACAGATTTTTTATATTTTTTTTAAAATAAAATCTGCAACATGACAACTCTTGGTTGATTGTTTGGAATTAGTGGGAAATATATGTTGTTTTCCAGGCTTTTTTCTTTTGGATTTTGGATTTTGGTATTTTATGTGCCAGGAAAAATATTACGTAAAATATCAAACTCGTTTTAAAAAGCCTGGAAAACGTCCGATATTTCTGACTAGTTAAAATTTATTATACAACCTCCACACAGTTAAAAATATGTACTAATGATATAAAGATATGCAAATTTATCATGAAAATGATGATTTTAAGTGAATTTGTTGTCGTTTTATTACATAAAAGTCAGTCCGCTATTTTTAGAAAAGGGGGAAAACGCGCATGTATTTTAAATGCTATCAAATACATTAAAAAAAGTCCAGAAGTTGGTATAATATTATCATGCTAATAGATTAAATTATAGAGAAAATAATAAATGGTAACAAATTGTCTGTAATCAAGCAGAAATAGCAGGCAACTCTTGCAACCCTGCAAATTCGTCCTTCAAAACGAAAGTAGATTGTCACATTTTTTTACTGTCAGAACTACAGAGTGCATATATTTATCAGAGGGAAAATATTTGTTTGACAGTGTTTTTAAAACTGTTTTTCCTCCCAGACTTATGGAAATTATTATTTTATATGTAGCTTTTTATATTAGACAATCACCGTCTACATTTTATATTTAAACAAGATCTGGCGCGCCCCTGACGTTTTTTTCATTCCTTTAGTTTTGCATTTGTTTATTGTCAGGACAATTGAATTAAATGATTTTGTTAGATTATGTAAACGTTATACAGTCTGTAAAAAAAAAACCATCGGACATTTTGACCGATAAAATTAAGATTTTACCGGTCCCATTCAAAGTTTACCGGGGATCCCCGGTGGACCGGTGCGTTTCGGGAACTCTGTATGCATATGCTGTGTTGTGATTTCCAATAATGAACTTATCAATAAAAGTTAATGAATTTATCAATAAAAGTTAAATTATGATTATAAATTAATTTTTCATTTGACTTTCACTGTTTTCTTCATCAAAGTAAATTGATCTGGAAATCTATTTTTGTTAACTTTGAAATGAACCCTATTTTCATTTCCACATGAAATAGCTCATGTTCGAATTTTAATATATAAAATACTTCAGTTGTTTAAGAACACAGCTCAAAAACAAGAGTATAAAGTTGTATCACCTTGACAAAGTTTGACATAAAGTAAACAAACCGTCAGAGGTTCGATTTACATTGTTTACATTTTTTTTTTACACACATGTTGGCTGCCAAATTGGATTTGAACGAGCTGATGTTGGCTACAGTGTGCCTTGGAAAATTTGTGTGGCAAACAAGAAAGGTAACAGGTTGAACACTTGCCTACATGTGATCTGCTTTTGTAGTGGAATATCAGAGGAAGCTTTTAATTAATGCATGTTTTGACAAATTACTCGTCCGTATATGAAATTTAGAGATGTTTTAATTTTTCAATCTATTTTTAAACCATCTAATCACACCATACTTCAAACATTCCGAGTTGGTATTTCTAGGAGGCATCTCAAAGTTCATAGACAGGGCATCAAAACATTTGAAAAGGCAAGGGAAAGTAGTTTATGAAGCAGTACTTTACAAGCTCTTTTCTGATACAGAATCAAAACAAGGCTGAGGAAATTTGGAAAGTTATCTCCCCCTTGTTGGGCATTGCTATATTCAGCTTCTTCCTCTATTTTACAACAAAACTTCAGAGCGCTGAAGACTACTTGGTGCACATGCATGACCTAAGCTTATATAAAAAGAAACTCAATATAAAGAAAAATTGTACTTTTATTTACATTATAGTGATTAAAAGAAAAATTTGAATGTTACTTTTTACATGATAGTGTTGAGAACAGCTGGGGTTAGCTGTTCTCTAAAAATGTCTACTTTAGTTGGCTTGGACAACAGGCAGGGGAAGTACATTCCTCTGTATTATAGTTTGTGGAAAAAATGACCATTTGTATGTTTCTTTTGATGCTTGTAAGTGTTTATATGTTTGTGAGTGATTTTGTCTGGTTCTTGCATCTGTAGGTATGAGTATATCTGTTGTTATGGTGACAAGTTGGTGAACTACCCTGTAAAATATTATAAACCTGCATGGTTTTGAGGTGCCTCTCATCTAGTGTTGGCCACTGTAGTGTACTAAACATGTCTGTAACGCTACAAGTATTATGGAAATTGTTCTGTACATAGCAAGCGGCCCTTCTCTGAACCATTTCAAGTTTCTTTCTATATATACAGTGTCGTATGTGAATCCCTGTTATTGAGAGAATAACATCAAAAACTTGCGACACCTTCATATAATGGGTATATTGAAGATAAATAGTAAATGAATTGTTTTTCATTTTTAAAGTCTGCTATGTTCAGACTTTTATTCTTTAGTTTGGTAATGCACCTAAATACGACATATTGTGACATCAGAGTTTTGATGCACTAAATGTTCACAGTTGTGCAGTTCGACGAGCACAATCTAAATAAAACAGTTTAAAGTGAGTTAGTATCTGCGCTCGCTCTAACGGTTGCACCAGCAACTCATTAAGGGAGTGTTAAATAGGGGCAAGTTCTTAACTTAAATAAGAATGTGTTGGACCTGAATGCAGACAGGTAAAAAATTCTGAACAAATTCGGAACTCTACACCATTTTCAGCAAAGAGAATTCCAAGAAAGAACAAAAAATGTACAAAAAATCAGAGAGAACTAACAGATATAAAGTTAAATTTTAGCCCCCCTCTCCCTCACTTTAATTTACTTTTACTCGTTATTTTGTAAACATTAGCTTTCAACGTGGTGAATAACATCGCCTAATCTCTTAATTTACGTTGATGAACAGAATCTTCAAAAGAAAATTTATAGATTTCAGATATGACAAAATATCTGTGTTAACTATTTTTTATTTTTTAGTTCTTTTCTACATCGATGACGACGGATTTAATTCGCTAACAGTTAGAAAGGTACCTGAAACCGATGGACGACAAATAAGTAAAAGAACGAATATTCACTGCAGATTCACGTTATCCGATTAAAGTTTTTGTAAAAAAAAAAAATACTAATGATAATAATAATACACCATGCCAGCCGATGAGTAACATGTTATAATTGCTTTCTTATTTAATCTATTATATTTATAATGCAATTTAGTTCAATTAGTAAAGATATAGTAGTTTTTATGTCCGGATAACATAACTTGTTTCTGGCTAGACTGTAGATCAACTTCCGTTAAAAATTCGGAACTCGATCTATCATTCATTTTTGTTGTTGAAACACTGAGTTTCCTCCTGCTTAAACTTGAAGCAGAATTATCAACCATATATTGGTATTCATTGATTTTTTAAAAATATATGTGTATTTGCCTATAATTTTCATTTATTCTTTGTTTTTATTTGCTAGACCCAGTCGAAATACTGAGTTAATTCGGGCGAGGTACTGTACTGTTTTAACAATTTTTCAAAATGCTGCTCCTCCTCCAGTGTTGGTCTGATTTCAATTTTACTTTGCATAAACGTAGAATATGCTAAGACATATAATTCTCAATTTGTTTTTGATTTTGATGGTATTGCCATGCATGGTTTTTAAAAATAGAAATTTCTGTGCACTTTCAAAATGTTTCTCCTCCTTAATAAGTTTTGGTATGATTTCAAATTTTCAATATAACTTGACTAACACACAGCATACATTAATAAACATAATTCTATATATCAGTTTTTAATTTCCATGAATGACAAACATCAATTGTGACAACCAAAAAAATGCTACTGATTATGATGATGAATTACAATTTTTCATAATTGATCATTGGAAACATCTAATGAAATAAAATCTGGAATTATCCATTTCTGGATTAAAATTTGTTTGTTCTTAATGAAAGAAAATGGTTTCTGAATCTGATACTAGTCACCTAATTAGTATGAAGCATAGGTGATGAATCTGTAACAGGAAAGGTGAAAATGTATGGCTGGACCGGGAATCGAACCTGGGACCCCTGCATCTCTAGTCAGGTGCTCTACCAACTGAGCTATCCAGACACGGATATCTACGGCCCAAACCATTCCTCGAAGACACAATTAACCCAAGTTCTTATTGCCCCTGGCAGGACTTTCCCTTGCAATTCTAGGGGTGGTCAACAGCACCAAATCTGTAACAGGAAAGGAGAAAATGTATGGCTGGACCAGTAATCAAACTTGGGGGGGGGGGCATTTACTGATGTCTTTCCTTATTTAACAATGATATCAATGACATGCTGTTGGCCACATGATCCGATTTTCTTGCCCTTTGGGCGTTATAGAATTTGATCACGTGACCAACTTCATGTCACATCCCAATGAAACTCAAAAAATGATATCTTATTGCTTAATTATTCTTTTTTCTTCTTTTTTTGAAGAGATTATGGCTGATTGTTTTTTGGTCCTACCACCAGTGACAAGGGACAAAGCTGTCATTCTGGGGAAAAATTCTCAGAGACCAGCTACAGAAGCACAGGAAGTGATTTACAGGCCAGCTAAAAGAAACACAAATGCCGCAAAAGTTCAGGTAAAATGTGTAAAGGTCAATACAGAAGTGATTTACAGGCCAGCTAAAATAAACACAAATGCTGCGAAAGTTCAGGTAAAATGTGTAAAGGTCAATACAGACATGATTTACAGGCCAGCTAAAATAAACACAAATGCTGCAAAAGTTCAGGTAAAATGTGTAAAGGTCAATACAGACATGATTTACAGGCCAGCTGAAATAAACACATATGCTACAAAAGTTCAGGAAAAATTTGTAAAGGTTAATACAGACATGATCTACAGGCCAGCTAAAATAAACACAAATGCTACAAAAGTTCAGGAAAAATGTATAAATGTTAATACAGACATGATTTACAGGCCAGCTAAAATAAACACATATGCTGCAAAAGTTCAGGAAAAATGTGTAGAGGTCACACACATGTAAATGTACTGTTTAGAACACAGGCACTTGATGTTCTTAACCTTTCTTTTCATAGATGAAAATATCCCCCCATACTATAATTATTATTATAGTATACAGGTATAGGGGATATATTTTTATTTCTGAAAAGAAAGGTTACAAACATCAAGTGCCTGTAGTTTAGATATAGGGATATTTTTATTTATGAAAAGAAAGGATAAAAACGTCAAGCGCCTGTTGTTTAGAAGGATAGAATCAAGAAAAGATAAATTGGGTGGGGTCATTAAAAAAATCTTCTTCTCAAGAACCCCTAGACCAAAAAGGCTGAAACTTATATGGGAGCATCTTGGGGTATTGTAGATTTCAATTCAAATTACACAAATCATGACCCCTGAAGTTAGGGTGGGGCCACAATAGGGAATCCAAGTTTTTCATAGTAAAATATAGGAAAAAATTGTTTTTTTAATCTTCGTCTGAAGGACCACAGGGCCAGAAAAGCTGAAACTTATGTGTAAGCATCCTGGGGTAGTGTAGATTCTAATTAGTTTAATCATAATCCCCCAAGGGCAGGGTGGGCCCACAAATGAAACGCGCATGCACCAGTTAGAGGAACACAATTGTAAAAGTTGACCGACTCAGAAAACCAAATTGTGCAATTGTTTTTTTTTTCAGTTTTGGGATGAATATAATGATTAGGTTAGTCTACTATATTAATTAATAGTGGTTTTGTGGTAGTAAGTGGCGATTGAACTGGTGGCAGGATGAATAACCGGATCGAATCGTGACTCTGTTTCATGTTAATGTCATCGTCACGGTAACACGGTTGGTTGGAAACCATTCCAGGCCCTCTGACAACTAGTAACACGTTCTATAGAGCAAAATTTACAAGAAACTGCACAGCAACCCGTTGTTGCCTTTGTAAGGCAACATAAAAGCCAGACCCCATGGAACTTTCGTCAACTGTTACAAGATTGAAAGAAATGCATTTCGTCTACGAATACTGAAAATCAATGTGTATACCGGTATACCTCTAGTGCATCAAATGGTAAAAGAAGATCGTTGACAAACTTGTCGTCATGAAGTTGCACTTGTTTTTGGCTTTTAAGCACTTTTCCTACGTGACATCATACATTTAATGGTTGAGCAATTCTGAGCACAGATATAGTGCATAGTAACCAAGATTCTCATCTGACCAGTTTTTGTATTTTTTGGTCATGTGGTCAAAAAAAATTTGCATATTATAAGTTACCCTGCATTTCATTTTCCTTTCAGTATACCGTATAAGTGGAAATTTTAGCGAGACGCAAATTTAGCGATTTGTCCTCAAAAACTGGTATTTTATTTTTAGTGAGATGTAATTTTAGCGATTTTAAAATGTTCCCTTAAGAATCTATTACAAATATAACAATTATTTTTCAGCGATATTCAATTTTAGCGATTTCGGTGCCCTCGCTAATAATGCCGAAATTAAATCCTCACTAAAAATTCTGCTTAATATACGATATTTATTTTGAAATCAAATACATTGGATAAATATGGAGTACAGTATTTATTGTACTATGTAAACGTTTACAATGCAAAAGATTGTTGTTTAATGGTGATAGTGTTAGTTTAATATTTACAAATAGTCTGTAATAGACAAATTAATTGTAAAAATGACAGGGAAGGTCAACATGATGAAATAAGGACCTCAGACCTGGTCCATGAGTGACCACCCATAAAAAATGAGCACTTGTATGTTTTTGACTTACTTTCATTATTTAATTGATTGTTTCTTTTTTTTAAACAGTGCACATACATTGAGGTAGATGAGGTGGAGAGGACAAATGCTGTAATCCTCAGTAAGCCTGCGTGGATGTGGGGGGCAGAAATGGGCTCCAACAACCAAGGAGTGTCTGTTGCTATGGCTCCCATCTGGACTAAAGTGAATGGGCCAGGTGACCTTGAGGAGCGATTACTTGGTCAGGACCTGGCAAGGTGAGAGTGTCATCTTTAATGTAAGGGCAACTTCTTAAATTAAAAAAAAAAAAAGAGTGACTGACCTGTTTGTATTTTATCTAATTTTTTTTGGAGGGGGATATATAGAATCATGGTATGTGGGTTTTTTTCTAGCTCAATTTATTGTATATTTTTGATCTCTTGTATAGTAAATTTAAGGTTTTATTATGCCTCTTTTGAAGAAGGGAAGGCATATTGCTTTGCTGGTGTCCATCAGTTGATCGGTTGGTCTGTCGGTCTTTCATTGATTTCTGTTCATTTTCTTTGCAGTGCTTGCACATATTGAAACGAAATTTGGTATACAGATTTATCATAAGAATATCTATGTCAAGTTCTGTTTTGGGTACAATCTAGACTTTTTTGTCAGAGTTATGCCCCTTGGACTTAGAAAAATTCCAATTATTTGCAGTTTCTGTTCATTTTCTTCACAGAGGTTGCACCTATTCAAATGAAATTTGGTTTACAGATTAATCATAAGCATATCTAGGTCAAGATCTGTTTTGGGTACAATCGGGCCCTTTTTGACAGAGTTATGCCCCTTGGACTTTGAAAAAGATTCCAATTATTTGGAGGGGAGGGGTGCGCCCGGCATAAAAGCATTTTACAAACATTTCCCTTAATTATTCCAAACAAAAACATTAGGTTCAGTAGATTGGATAAAGTTTAAAGCATAAAAAACAGAGCCATGATTTATGATATCAATATGCAAACAGCTAAGTGAAAAGTGGAATCAAAGTGGATCGGGCCAAAATAAGTGAGGATCGTGGTCCATAGGCCTCTTTTGAATTTCTCATTAAAAGTATGACAAGGCTTTGAACCTACATCATTAGAGCAAGTCAAAGATTACTAACTAAAATAAATAATTTATGACCAGTTGATAACTTTTAAATTTCTAAAGGAAAAATGTTGGAAGTTTATCCTTCACTCAAGGTAACTAAAAATGCTTAAAGCAATGTGACAGGGACAACTACTTTGATTTTTTTAAAAATATTATTCACTAGATATGAATATAAAAGTTTATGATTTAGATTTACATGGGATGAGAATCACTTCCTTGAAAGTTTGAATTTATTATGTCTGTTTGTCATAACCATGTTTTTACTTACTGTTTTTCTTACTGTAATAATTTTTTTATGCGTTACTAATAGTAATTGAAGTTAACATATAATAAATACTGGTTTCTTTAGGCTTGCATTAGAGAGAGCTAATACAGCCCAGGATGCAGTATTGGTAATCACTAAACTCCTGTCTCAGTATGGCCAGGGAGGAGCAGGGTGTGAGGAGACACAGAAATGGGGACATCATAATAGCTTCCTGATTGCAGATAAAACAGAGGGGTGGATCTTGGAAACAGCAGGAAAATATTGGGTGGCCAAAGTGATCAGAGGTCTTAGTCTTATCTCTTAATTATGTTTACTCAGGTCAATTATGAAAAAATGACAAAGAAAAATGCAACATGATTTGATAATATGTATCTTCTCATAACAAATACAAACTTAACAATTAATAAGGTCTTGAATTTGAATATGTTTATTGTAGTGAAGGAAATTCATATAGGCCTTTCAACTGCCGCTAGGGGTCGGTGTTATGAACGATAACACACTGCTGAAACTTGTTTAGAGCAGGCCGGGGTGTGTAACTGTTTGCACGCAAGGCAGTTTTTACATCGCAGGAATATATAGCACCAATGAAAAATCATATAATTAAAAAATAAAATTGCTTCTAACCTAATTAAATTTTTATACTCGGTCGTTCCCCTTCGTGCTTAGTAACACAAATAACCACAATTGGGCCTTGTAAAAATATATATATTTGAACACAAAAAAATGAATTTTCTTCTTCATAATAATGTCAAAGAGATCTATTGAATATATCCTCATTTGGTTATTTAGTGTGAAGGCATTCAAACTTTTTGTGTACAAAACAATGTAAGGAACCCTTTTGTGTATATAACAATACCAAAGCAGCCTATATGTCATTCCTATAAATGATAAGTCATAAATCGGCACTAAGTTGGTCATTTTTCACACCTGAGTTACCTGTCCTTAAACACAACATCGGAAAAGTCAATTAAAAATGATTAAACCTTTTTATGATGTAATTAAAAGTATGCATAAGTTATTATGATAATTTCATGTACCTATAAATCTATCTATAGAATGTTTTTTAGCTCACCTGAGCCAAAGGCTCAAGTGAGTTTTACATAAGATTATATAGGAAAAATCTCCTTAATAGCCATTGAGGCAGGAAAGATGAAACTCATGTGGAACTCCTGTGGAATCATCCCAAAGTTTTACATAGGAATATATAGTGTAGAAACTCATATGGAATCAAGTTTGTTCAAATCAAAACCCCTGGTGGTAGTTTACATAGGAATATATGGGGCCAAATGGCCAATAAAAGTTTTACATAGGAATAGTTTTACATAGGAATATATAGGAAAAATCTTTAAAAATCTCCTTCTCAAGAACCACTGGGCCAGGAAAATCTTCTTTTCAGGTAGTGTAGACTTTAAAGCCATGCTTAGTTTACATAGGAATATATAGGAAAAATCTTTTCAAGAACCACTGGGCCATGAAAAATGAAACTCATATGGAATCATCCTCAGGTAGTGTAGATTCATGTTTGTTCAAATCATGACCACTGGGGGTAGGGTTGGGCCAAAATGGCCGATCAAAGTTTTACATAGGATTATATAGGAAAAATCTCCTTAATAGCCATTGAGGCAGGAAAGATGAAACTCCTGTGGAATCATCCCCAGGTAGTGTAGATTCAAGTTTGTTTTGTTCGGATAAAAGTTTTACATAGGAATATCTAGGGGAACCTTTTAAAATCTTCTTTTCAAGTACTTTAAAGCCATGCTTAGTGATATTTATAGGGAATCGTCCTCAGGTAGTGTAGATTTAAGTTTGTTCAAATCATGACCCCCTGGGGTGTTAAAATTCAAGCCCCCCCCCCCCCCCCCCAGTAAACTTTCAGTTCTGATCTGATGTGTGCTTTTTCCTAGCCAATTGCTCAGGTGAGCGATGTGGCCCCTGGGCCTCTTGTTACCATATGTGCAGCTTGAAAAATTAGTTGAAAGGCCTAATTCATATAATTGTCATTTCCATGCTAGAATCAAGATATTTTTCATATAGCAAAATGTGATTTACTGACATAGTACACATCACTTAATATATTAAATAAATGCTGCTACCCATCATCATTCATGAAATTGGTTTAGATAAATCATGACAAAATGGTTTTGTTGAGGTGAATGTGGTTGCCATGGCTACTAAAAATAGAAACTTCACAGAAATATTTTCAAAACCCTACTCCTCCTACAGTTTTGGTTTGATTTCAATATAACTTGACACACAAGTAGACTACATAAAGGTACATAATTCTAATTATGCTTGTTGTAAAGTTTCAAATCCAAGTGCTACTTTTCTTTTGTTATACATATACATACAGACCAGTAGAGCTACAGTCTCATCAGAGACTTCTAGTTATATACATAATATGACATCTGATTACATATGTAATTGGTAAAATCACATCATAAGCACTAAGCAGTAACCGATTCAAACCAATGATTTATATATGAAAAGTAACCGATGTCCCATCTAAAACTCACAATTGTGTTACTCTGTCCCTCCATCTGCGATACATCAAGTACACACCAATAAAGCTAGTCTTAAGAAAGCTCTTAATAGAATTAGTTAAATCTTTTACATTGTCAGAAAAAATATTTTCAAATCAAATTTGCTGAGGAAATCTTCCCTGTTTAACCTGTATAAGCTACTATGTACAAAGATCTTTTATGGCAACTCATGTTAGTTTTTTTTAATTTTTTTTATTTTGTAGATGGATTCTATAACATCTCAACCACGCCAACTATTGGTTGTGATTTTGATATGAGTTCAGAGGACTTGGTAGAGAGGTCTATACAGGAAGGTTTATACATAACTGATAGTGGACCTTTCAACTTTGCTGCTGTTTTCTCAGATCCAAGGAGGAGTGAGGGGGACACTGCAGATCGCAGGGATAAAGGACGAGAGCTACTGGAAAAATTCACAGCTAAAAGTAAAACATTTATCTACAGCATCTATGCAGGATTGTTTTATAAAGCCAGTTTATGTACACGGACAGTATACTATATGTCATTTTAAAAGTTATTGTTCAATATATCACCTTCTTCATTTGTTGTACACTGTATCCTATGGTAGACCTCTCTGTCTTTTATCTGCTTTCTAATACACTAGTATTGTTACAGTATTAATGCAAGTAAGAGAGTGTAAGTCTGGAATTTCTTTTTCATTAATGCTGATTTATGAAAGAAAAAGTCCAAGAAAATAACAAACTAATAATAATATTTTTGTTAATTTGTTCCATATTATTTTAAATGTATGCGTACTTACTATTTAGGATGTTGATAAATATGATTGCAGAGGACTTTGGATTGGTTGAGATGATGGCGAAATTACGTGATCAGGAGAGTAATATCTGCATGTCAGGACCATTTATGACAACAGGAAGTATGATATCAGTTATATCCCCTGATGTGCCAGCATGCCACTGGCTGACAGCCACTCCCAATCCTGAAGCCAGCTTTTTCAAACCCTTCATCTTCTGCCCTAACAACCAAACTGGTAGGAAATTAAAAACCTCTACACTAGGAAATATTTTTTCAAGGCAGTTTTGCTCATCTAGGTTTACTGTTTTGAATTATGAAAAAGATACATTGGAAATGTAATGCACAAATACTATTGTCGTTATAAATACTTCAGAGATTAAATATAGTACATGTAGGATATGGCATTGTAAACTTTTGAAGCTTCAGACCTTATTTAACAATTTACGTTTTATCCATGAATTTACATACCCTAAAATCTTGAAAATAAGCCGCGGCTTATTTTAAGTTTTGGTAAGAAAGTTGGGGCTTATTTTCAAAACCGGCTTATTTTCAAATTCCGGCTTATTATCAATGCAAAAAAACTGGTAAGAGAAGAGAGCACAATTTCGGTTTATTTTCAATACAATCATTGAATAAAGTGTAATCGATAGAATAGGAAGTACTTGTTCGATGTAAAATTAAACCATCATGAATATTATAAAATAAGATAATTACAATAATACTTTGTTTAGTATCTTGCGTGTAGAAAAAAATCCTTAAAAGTGGAAAGTTTGACAAGGAGGAAACATTAACGAATGACTTTAGCTCGTCAAAGTTTTCTCTCGTCATTTTTTTTACTCATTAGCATTCCCCAGTGTACGTTTTCTTTAGGTGTAATCGTCTACTTTATATCTTGAGAATGTCGATCCCGAAAAGATAATTTCATTGTTAACAGCTTATAAATTTACATGAAATATAAACTTGTTATCGGTTTTTAATTTCGATGAACGGTGTTGCCATGGCTCTACTGGCACACAGAGACCAGATACATAAGAGCTTATGCGATAGTAATGCTAAAAATAGAATTTTCTGTGAAATTCCTTTAAAACGCTACTCCTTCTACAGTTCTAGTTTGATGTCAAAATGAGTTGGCACACGATACATAAAATAGTGCGATCCGTCCGTCTGTCTGTCTGTCTGTCCGTCTGATAATTTCTGTAAACAATTTTTCAAAACGCTACTCCTCCTACAGTTTTGGTCTGATTTCAATATAACTTGGCATACACGTAGACTACACTAAGATACATAAAATAGAGCATCGGTTTTTGATTTCGATGAACGGTGTTGCCATGGTTACTAAAAATAGAATTTTCTGTGAAATTCTTTTCAATTGCTACTCCTCCTACAGTTTTGGTTTGATTTCAATATAATTTGGTACACAAGTAGACTACACTAAGATACATAATATAGTGCATAGATTTTTGATTTGAATGAACGATGTTGCCGTGGTTACTAAAAATAGAATTTTCTGTGAAATTCCTTTAAAACGCTACTCCTTCTACAGTTTTGATCTGATTTCAATATAACTTGGCACACAAGTAGACTACACTAAGATACATAAAATAGAGCATCGGTTTTTGATTTCGATGAACGGTGTTGCCATTGTTATTAAAAATAGAATTTTCTGTGAAATTCCTTTCAATTGCTACTCCTCCTACAGTTTTGGTTTGATTTCAATATAACTTGGCACACAAGTAGACTACACTAAGATGCATAAAATAGTGCATCGGTTTTTGATTTCGATGAACAGTGTTGCCATGGTTACTAAAAATAAAATATTCTTTGAAATTCCTTTTAAATGCTACTCCTCCTACAGTTTTGATCTTATTTCAGTACAACTTGGCACACAAGTACACTACATTAAGATACATAAAATAGTGCATCGGTTTTGATTTCGATGAACGGTGTTGCCATGGTTACTAAAAATAGAATTTTCTGTGAAATTCCCTTAAAATGTTACTCTTCCTACAGTTTTGATCAGATTTCAATATAACTTAGCACACAAGTAGACTACACTAAAATACATAGAATAGTGCATCGGTTTTGATTTCGATGAACGGTGTTGTAATGAATACTAAAAATAGATTTTTCTGTGAAATTCCTTTAAAATGCTACTCCTCCTACAGTTTTGGTCTGATTTCAATATAACTTAGAACACAAGTAGACTACACTAAAATACATAAAATAATGCATCAGTTTTTGATTTCAATGAACGGTGTTGCCATTGTTACTAAAAATAGAAATGTCTGAAATTCCTTATAATGCTACTCCTACAGTTTTGGTCTGATGGCAATGGCTTCTTTTCTCATCCTTTGTTATAAGTACAAACCAGTAGAGCTACAGTCTCAACAGAGACTTCTGGTTTTTGAAAAGTAATAAAAATAAAATATAAGATATCCGCTTGTAATTGAATCACTTGATAAATTAGTCAAACAAACACATATTTAACCATCTCAATTATACGGTACATTGAAATGTACTTACTACCAAGCCCTGCCGATTAGCAGGTTTCTTGCCTCGGGCAGTGTTACCTGACAGTTAAATGCTTTACAAACAAAATCTTCCTTTTATCCGTTTACTTATTTAATTACAACAAATTTAAACACACTGTTAGCTTGTTCAGGTCTGGATGAGATAATTATTGTTTCTGACAATTTTATGAAAAAAAATTCACCATGTTACTGGTTCCGCAATGAATTTTTTTTAGCCAGCGTAACATGCTTACTGGTAAAAAAAAAAAAAAACTTTAAAAACTACCCTCTATTAGGAATTTTACATAAGTTCATTTGTTTCTACAGACTTAGTTCGTACCGTGTCGTATGCATAAATTGGTAAAGGTTAAATGAATTAAAGAAAGATAACTCAGTTTTATTTTGCACAGTAAAAAAAAATGTCGAAGTTTTCAATTATCAAATTTTTAAGACGAGGCAATCGTCAAACGTTTAACATCTTTCCTAAATGGCATTGTCATGACCGGCTTATTTTCAGAACTGGCTTATTTTCGAGTAATTTTTAATGCAAGAAATAGGTGGCTTATTTTCAAAACCGGCTTATTATTAAATCCGTCTTATTTTCAAGATTTTAGGGTATCCTCACAATTGAACTTTACAATGTCCAGAAAAATTAATGAAACAACAGTATTCATTAGAAAATAAATTGGTTACTTTAGGGACTTTAACAACATCACCAGACTATGGCAAGAAAGATGCAGAGAAAGTGACACCCCAGGAGCAAACTGACCGAAGTCATCCACTTGTTAAAGGGCACAAAAAACTCCTGAGTCTCCTGGAGCGAGATGAGCCACAAGGTCACATGATTAAGAAGAACCTGAGAGAACTAGAGCAGAATTGTCTGGAGGACATCAGGGAGGTTTTGTCACAGTTTACTGAACAAAGCTGTGATAAAGTGGCTGCTATTTTTAGCCATATGTGTAGTATTGAAATAAACTTTTATAAAATGTAAGCTATTTGTCCAAATGTCAGCTTTGATTTTTGTAGTTAAATTAAAGAAAGCTTGTAGTAGCCAATATTTGCTTTATAAAGGTACCTTTTCATTGGAAATTTTATAATGTATGAATTTTTAGATTACCATTAACTAAAAACACCTCATACTAGTACATGTACATGTACTGTGCAATTTAAGTTAGAAGATAATTTCTTTTTGTATGTTCTATTTTTTTAAGATAATGGTATTGATGAACTGAAAATATAATGTACATATGGTGCAATCATTGATGATTTATAAAGGATATTCATGAATTGTTGTATGCACCAAGGCCCTAAAATATGAAATACACATACAGTATAGATGTATATGAATTTTGATATCACGAAATTTGATGATTAGTAAACCTTATTTTATTAAATAGTTAAAAGGTATTCTTTGGTATTTTAAAAGAAAAACAGTGCATAAATTTTTACACGATTAATTTAATTATACATGTAAATTATATTTTAAGCGCACCTGAGCTGAAAGCTCAAGTGAGCTTTTCTGATCTCTTGTTATCTTTCGTCCGCCTATAAACATTTCATCTTCTTCTCAAAAACCACTGAGTCACTGTCAGTTTTAACCAAAGTTAATACAAAGCATCCTCTGGTGAAGGGAATTTTTAAATATTAAAATTACCAAGGCCTTTTTCAAGGGGAGATAATCAATAAAAGATAAAAATAGGGTGGAGTCATTAAAAAATCTTCGTCTCAAGAACCATGTAGATTCTAATTCATTCAAATCATGGCCCCCCAGGGGGTAGTGTCAGTCAACAATGAGCATTGTGGCCCATGGAACCCTTGTTTTCTAGTGACTTGCCTACTAATAGTATTTCAAGTTAGACAAAATCTGTAAGCTGCATTTATATAGGGATGAGAGGGAGAAATGTGCTCCTTTCACCATTATCTTGACACACATTCTGTGTCAATTCTATTCCATGGCCGTCTACCAGAAAAATTCTTTCATTCTCATAAATATTAATAAACCACATTCCACTGATAGTATAATACTCTAAAGTGTTGAGCTGATTATTTTGTATCCAGTGAAAATGACCAATTTATCCAGTATTTGGATTTATTTTGATGTAACTAAAGTCAAATATTGTACATCAGATTAACTTTGTATTTCCTTATCTGAACTTGTGAAGCTTTTAGCTTTGTATGTACTTTAAAATATACCATTAGTTTCCTCAGGATATATAGCAATTTTTCCATTAATCTACAATGCATAGCAAACATGATTTCATTATGGGTGTTGTCCTTAAATTAAATTTTCCATCCAGTTTGTTCATTTAAGAAAATAATTGTGTGTGTTTGTGCCATGAAGTTGATTTTTACATGTATGTCAATTTTTTGTTTTTAAGGTTGTTGCAGTATTGATTTGTGCAATATTTATCATGTATATGAGTGCAATATAATTTTTACAAGTTAATCATTTGAATGAAATGATGGATTCAGTATCATAATATATTTATTATACCCCCCGCAAACGAAGTTTGGGGGGTATATAGGAATCACCTTGTCCGTCTGTCCGTCCGTCTGTCGGTGCAAACGTGTCCGGTCCATATCTTTCTTACAGAGGAACATTAGAATCTACTACTCCACACAAAGATTGCTCATGACCTAAGAGTGTGTCATGACCTTGACCCAAGGTCATTTGAGGAAGTTCAAGGTCACTGGAAGAAAAAAAATTCGTAATTTGTGTCCGGTCCATATCTTTCTTATGGATAAACTTGGTAGGTTCTATTTTCACAGAAAGATTGCACATGACCTAAGGGTGTGTCATGACCTTGACCCAAGGTCATTTGGAGAAGTTGAAGGTCACTGGAAGAAAAATTTCATAATTTGTGTCCAGTCCATATCATTCTTGGATAAACTTGGTAGGTTCTAATTTCACACAAAGATTGCACATGACCAAAGAGTGTGTCATGAACTTGACCAACGTCATTTGGGGAAGTTCAAGGTCACTGGAAGAGAAATTTCATAATTTGTGTCAGATCCATATCTTTCTTATGGATAAACTTGGTAGGTTCTCATTTCACACAAACATTACTCATGACCTAAGGGTGTGTCATGACCTTAACCCAAGGTTATTTGGGGAAGGTGAAGGTCACTGGAAGAGAAATTTCATAATTTGTGTCCGGTCCATATCTTTCTTATGGATAAACTTGGTAGGTTCTAATTTCACACAAAGATTGCACATGACCTAAGAGTGTGTCATGACCTTGACCCAAGGTCATTTGGGGAAGTTCAAGGTCACTGGAAGAAAAATTTCATAATTTGTGTCCAGTCCATATCTTTCTTATGGATAAACTTGGTAGGTTCTCATTTCACACAAAGATTCCTCCTGACCTAAGGATGTGTCTTGTTCTTGACCCAAGGTCATTTGGGGAAGTTCAAGATCACTGGAAGAAAAAATTTCATAGTTTGTATCTGGTCCATATCTTTCTAATGGATAAACTTGGTAGGTTCTCATTTCACACAAAGATTCCTCCTGACCTAAGGATGTGTAAGACCTTGGGTCAAGGTCATTTGGGGAAGTTCAAGGTCACTTGAAGAGAAATTTCATAATTTATGTCCGGTCCATATCTTTCTTATGGATAAACTTGGTAGGTTCTCATTCACACAAAGATTGATCATGATCTAAGGATGAGTCATGACCCTAGGTTATTTGGGGAAGTTCAAGGTCACTGGAAGAAAAATTTCATAATTCGTGTCTGGTCCATATCTTTCCTATGGATAAACTTGCTAAGTTTTTATTTCACACAAAGATTGCTCATGAACTAAGAATATGTCATGACCTTGGGTCAAGGTCATTTTGGGAAGGTCAGGGTCACTGGAAGAAAAATTTTATAATTTGTGTCCGGTCCATATCTTTCTATATTATGGAAAAACTTGAATCTACTACTTCACAAAAACATTGCTTAGGTTGTGTAATGACTTTGAACCAAGGTCATTTATGCAAGTTCAAGGTCACTGACAGAAAAAGTTCATGATTCGTGTCTGGTCTGTATATTTAGTCTATTTTTTTATTAGGCTTTGCCTTTTTTTCATTTGAGAAAAATATAATGAGCAGTTATACATTTGCACTAAAAATGTTTTAGCATTTCTCTCTTCTCTTAGATCCATAAAATATTCATGATTTAGCACTTCTGAAAAACCCAGTGGGGGGTATTTTGTCCCGTTTGGACAGTTCTAGTTTCATATATACTGGTGCTTCTTATTGTTTTTCTATGGATACCAGTGCAATTATATCATTTTTTACACATTAAACATTTAAATTAAGTGCTGCATCCAATATCATTTTATATTTAATTTATTTCATATTGTTTTATTTTTTTGTTTGCTTTTTTAAAAGAATTATTAAACTGTAATGATAATGACTATCCTTTTGTTTTCATTTGCTTTTTAGCTTCCTAATCCGTTTCTTCCATCAGTGTGTACTCTGTAACTTTTTCACATTTTCAATGCCTCCAAAACCAAAGGGTAATTTTAACTAAACTTGCCACAATTAGCTTCCTTCTGAGATTTCTTCAAATGAAGGGCCACTTCCTTTCTCAAGGGGAGATAATTAAGATAGGATGAGGATATGTTGTAGATAAAAAATATTATAGTAGTTAAAATGTAAAGTTGGCGTTGTAATTTAGAGTTTTAATTAAACCGTCAGCAATTTTGAAATTTTAGTGTGCTATAGCTTCTGTCATGTTAGTATGCACTTTCTTGTTTCATGTTAATAAATAAATAAATGTAATAATAATAAATGTTTGAATGAATAATGGCATTTGAGAAAATTTATTAAATCCTCTATATGTAACCTTGTCAAAGGTGGTCAGCTAGTTGTTCTTGAGAAGAATATTTTTAAATATTTTTTAAATATGAAGTCCTTAATTAAATTGAGATCCCCAATAGTGGCCACATTCTACCATAATTAATTGAACAACCTTTATTCAGTTGCATTAATAAGAATGCTTGCATATTAACAAGACCAATCAAGGCCCTGTTATTGAGGAGAGGATTTTTATATACATGTATTCCCAATGGCATGTAAAACTATAATAACCCGGGGATCATGATTTGAATAAAACTTGAATCTGCAATACCTGAATATGCCTGCATATTTGCATTTAAATATGCCTTTTCTTGTTCATTCTGTACTTTAGAAGATTTGAAATATTTCTTCCTATATACATTGTATATACCCATGCAAAATTTGATGCTATCAAATAGCCTCATCCTACCATTGGCGGTCATGTTTTGACTTATCTTTAATCTTCACTATTTTGGGAAGTTTTCTTGTAAATTTCAAGTACTGGTATTTTTGTCCATTGGTTCTTGAGAAGAATTTTAAATTACCCCCAACATTTTTTTTGCCTTATATTAAATTGTCTCCACTTAGGAGATAGAATATGGGACACTGCATGCCCATCACTTTTGAACAAACTTAAACATTCTTCTTCTAATAAATTGCAGGACTCTGACATTGAAGAGCGCATTAAATCACACTTCAGCCTAATTTGCTAGGGTGTGTGACATGTGCAATATCTACAGTACAGGTTAAAAACCAACCTCACAATGCCAGGTATCCTGAGTCACCCCATTGCCGTTGGACCCCTGGCAAAGGATCAGGAGCCCGTTTTACAGAACTTATGACTAAGACCAGAGACAAATATTTCTTGTCAAATTTTGCAAAATTAATAATTTTGTTTAAAATTGCTAGCATAAAAGGATCTTTATAGATGCCTTTTAAAAGAATAAAAATCATTATAAGAATGTTATTAGCAGTCAAATAAATTTTGGTCTTGGTCTTAAGTTCTTTTGTAAAACCTGCTCCAGTGCACTTAAGTTATGAGAGTTGGATCCAGTTGTTAAGAGAAAAATAAATTTCTGAAGTTTCACCACTTGTTGTATCAGTGTTATTAAACAATGTCTTATGAGTAAGGTTTGATATATTATATCACCTGAAAGTATTTAATATAGTGCCGAGTGACACTGGCTTTTGTGACGGGGGTCTAGCAGTTTTGTCACATTTCTGTTGTTATTCATACACATACCAGTTTTCACCGAGTCATTGTTTACATTGTGCTATAACAATTATAGCACTGTTAATTAATCCATCCCATTACAATAATACTGCTCAACCCTCGCTTTACCAAAAAGAGAATCTGGAACACCTTGCTGCAGAGAAGTGGACAGTATGTCACTGGACAAGTACAGACAGGGGGGCCTGGCCTGCAGTCTCCATTAGATACATTAACTGTGATTTGATCATTTTTTTACCATCCTCACAATTCCAGAGGTCCGGAGTCAACACACTGCTATAGGACCCCTGGCAAAATTCAGTTTGAGGGCTGACTGTAGTGACATCTTTTGGCAAAATTTGAAACCTTAATGTTTTTCTTATCCAATCACAGAGTCATTTTATGAATAACGACTTGTAAAATGTGCATTTCAGTGTCAGCTGAATCCTTTAGTCAAGATCATATAGGAAAATGTTAACAGAACTAACAAAGATCTCTGAAAATGAGAGGTAGGATCAGGTATCATGTAGAAGTAACAATCCCCTGTCACAACTTCACACACACTTGTTAAGATTAGTAAACAGAGAATTAGGTTGTCAATTCAGTATTATGTTTCAAAGACATCAATGGGCATTTGACATAATATACAACAGATAGTATTTGCAAACAAGGCCATCTTTTACCAATGAAAGAATTTGCTCAATGCTGACAACATATTCCTTGAATGTCTGATTTAGTATCTCTGGTGCATTCCAAAATTCAATCATTTTTAATTTATCGTGTCATTTCTAATCTCTGTTCACAATGCCTTGGAAAAATAAATACCAGATTGTGATATCAGCAATTCAAGTGATATCCAGTAGGATTACAAGTATGTAGGAAATACATGTACTATCCTCTGGTATCTTGTATAAACTAGAAATATGTCCATAGGACATGAATGCCCTGCCGAGGGTATATTAGTAATGCAACATGAAAATTTGTATGAAATTTGATGATCACATCTCTTGAAAAGTGATGCACTTGAATTGCTTACATCAGTATGCATCAGCATATGAAGTTTGACACTTATTTCACAAAGTGAGGTCAAGGTCGAAGGAAATGCCAAGGTCAAGAATTTGATGGCAGTTGAAAAGCTCTCATCAGTATGTATTAGCATAAAAAGTTGAAAAAATATGGTTTCTTTAAAACTGACATAAACACAATTTGATAAAAGTGAGGTCAAGGTCAAATGAAAGATCAAGGTCAAAAATGTTAATGTAGTTTAATTGCTTACATCAGTACATATTAGCAAATTTGACACTAACTTGGGAGAAGTGTGGTCAAGGTCAAAGGAAAGGTCAAGGTCAAAAATATTTATGCAAATGAATAGCTCTCATCAGTATATGAAGTTTGATAAAAATTTCTTGGATGAGCTAAACACTAATTTAAGAAAAGTGTGGTCAAGGTCAGGGAAAGATCAAGGTAAAAAAAGTTGATGCAGCTGCACAGCTCTAATCAGTATGTATCAACATGTGAAGATTGATAACACAATCTTGAATGGTATGTTTAAAACTGAGCTAAACACTAATTTAAGAAAAGTGAGGTCAAGGTGAAATGAAAGGTCAAGGTCAAAATTGTTGATGCAGTTGAATAGCTCTCATCATTATGTATCAGTACATGAAGGTTGAAAAAAATATCTTGTAAGGTTTCTTTAAAACTGAGCTAAACACTTAATCTAAGAAAAGTGTGGTCAAGGTAAAAAAAATTTGATGCAGTTGCATAGCTCTCATCACTATGGTTGATAACACCATCTTGCATGGTTTCTTTAAAATTGAGCTAAACACTAATTTAACATAAAGTGCCGCGCCACAGCATGATACGCCCGTCAAAAATTACAATTTTCTTCAACAGTTTAGCTTGCAATCATGTCAACCCTGATTCTAAATTTCTGTGATTTTTCCATTCCTAAAAATATTTATCCATCCCCTGTGATGTAGGCATTAGTTATAATAAATATTACATCATTGATGGATTTCTATGCTGGTTGTGTTAGACCTTGTCAAATGCCCATCATATTAAACCATATCAAATTAGTCTTAACAAATTAATCTATACCAAATTAATTTTGAAAAGAAAAGGCTGGCCATCAAATGACATATGCTATTAACTAACAAACAGTTCTTCTGTCTAATTCCCTAAGGTCATCATACAGCTTGATCAGAGTGATTAAGACAGCTAGCCTGAACTCATTAATTAATCTTTAACTGGATGCTTGTTTACTCATTAATACCAATAGATGAATGGGTCTGCACTATCTACCATAACTTTTTTAAAAACATATGAAATACTCACAGATTTTTTTTTGGTTGACATTTAATGTCCGACAGGTTTTGATATAAAATTCATATGGACATGCTGATTCCACCCCAATCCCATAAAATTAGTTTTTATAAATTAACAATTTTATATAAGATTAGTCTACTATGCAATATTAAATTAGTTTTAATTACTTTTCATTAAATTCATTTTAAAACTTAGGCTAGCCAGCAAGAGCTATTTTTAATCCAACAGGCTCACACATTTGCCCAATACTCAAGGGATATAGATAACACCATGCTCTAGCTATTAGCGAACTCCTCACACTCAAAACTCATTAATTTCTCTCTAATTTGACATGCAATTTTCTGTTATCAAAATTCTTCTTGAGTCTTGACCAGTGCTTGATAATTACACTCATGGGAGAGGTAGGATTTCTTTAACATACATAATGTTTGTTATAGATTGCTGTCAAGTATATGCTTTAAAAAAATAAGTATTTTCTTGATTTAACACTTTTTTAATAAGGACAGTGCAATACTCTTACATTATTTGGGATGTGTAAATGAATAGTAAAAAGACACATTTTTTTTTAAAAATTTCATTTAAATCAAAGGTCACAGTGACCTTGAAATAGGTCGCGACACACCTTCTACCTAAGATGCATAAACTGGCCAAGTTTGATGATTGTAAGTCTTATAGTTTTCTAGTTATGGGCCGGAAAGGATTTTTCCATATTTGGCTATATCTTCTTAATTAAAGGTCAGAGCGACCTACTTTTTGTGTGCGACACACCTTCTACCCAAGATGCATCAGATGACAAAGTTTGATAATCCTAGGCCTAATAGTATTAAAGTTATGAGCCGGAAACGAAAAGCTAACAGACAGACAGACGGACGGACAAAGAAGCCTATAACATAATACGTCCCGTCTTAAGACGGGCGTATAAAAAGTGAGGTCAAGGTAAAAGGAAAGGTAAAAAAATGTTGATGCAGCTGCATAGCTCTCATCGATCTATCAATATACGAAGTTTGTTGTAAATATCTTGGATTAGTTAATTTGAAACTGAGCTAAAAAAAAGTGTGACGGAAGGATAGACAGATGGCAAGACAGAAGGACGGAAGACGGACATGACAAACACTATATGCCCCAGCCATATTCATGGCGGGGCATAACAAATGCCTGATAATGTACCTCTGAGTCATTTTTTGGAAGGAAACTTGTTGAATTTGCATTCATTTCTTCAATGATAAATTCTTGGGGGGAAATATATATTATAATGGATGTTGTCTAACCTTAAACAGGATTGTAGGCAAGAAAGGCAAACAAGAGACTAACTTGGATATCTACAATGTCATGTGGGTCCCAAAAATGATCTTTGTACTTTAGGAACTAATCAATGACTACCATACAAACAAATTTACACAAGAATGTAACAATTCAATAAAGATCAAGTCGAGAAAAGACTTTTACATTTTAATAAATACAGAATACATAACTGTCCATCACAAAAAATACTTATGGCATTTATATAGTTACAATGGAGTAATTAGTAGTTTTACTTCAATAAACAATCTCTCGAATGAAATTTTACGTTTACATGATAATTAAGTATTGCATTGTTTTACCTGGTATACACAGAATGTAAGATTTACTGAATTTAATTTTTCACAAATCTATAAAACTTTAATTCTCATAAAAAATGATCCTGCTACAATAAGTAAATATGAGTTTCTAAACAGATTCTGTTATCTGTGATAGAATTTGCCTTGACCCTTCCTTGAATATTCAAGAGGCCTGTTCAACAGCACAAACGTTCGTGAGCGCTCGCCAAAATTCATTATACCAGAAATGTTCACAAGCGCTTGCTCTGTTGTACAGGTCTCTGGTTGCTCAAGCTACATGAACAACTACTTGGGTTCCACACACACAGAGTTCAAATTCTGTGAAAAACCTTTTGCAAAACACGCTTTAATCATATTAATTTGTCCCCTAGAATTCAGGAGCAAAGAAAACCTGTTTAATTTTCAATACGGTATATGATAGACTGGGCCTGTACCATGTTTTACAATATATGACTAACTGAAAGATAAAAAAAATCTACCGTTGCAATTTCTTAAAGAACAAAAACCATGATTTTTTTTATTTTGAAAGAGGTGTATGTGATACTATGTACATTGTAAACAATTTTTCTGATACATGTACAAGTAGATTTTTTTTATAGGAAACACAGGTAAACAAAGTTTAGAATCATTGTTGGTTTATGATAAATTATCATGGCAAAGGTTCTAAAATGAGGCAAACATGTTTTATATTTAAAAATGTTCTGTTTCTGTTTCTATAAACCAGTGATTCATATAAAACAGGAGTAAAAATTACATATGAAAATATAGCAACGTATATGTAACTATCAGTATCTTTTTGGTTAACATTTATAAACATAATTACATTATCTAGTATAATGAATTTAATCTTTACTGGTATACATTAAATAAATGATATAAGCATAATAATTATAATACAAGACTCCTTGTACAGGTTCCTGATGATTCCCTTACAGATGCTACTTGGTGTCACTATCTACATACAGGTATCAGTAGTTTGTATAATACATGTAATCACATCGGGCTTCATTTTCACACTGAATACAATGACTTCTAGTCTGGAAAATCCATACAAAGTGCCCTGAATAACTTTACGTTAGTACAGACTTCCTTCAATGGTCAAATCTACAATTCTCTTTTGTTGTTGCTGGTATGGTCGAGAGTAAACCCTCTTAACCTCAAATGTACAGAACAGACAGTGATTAAGATTCTAAATAATTAAGTCTTCATCACGCTTCACTCTCTCCATCTATGGCATTTTGATCTTCTAGGATTGGAACAATTAAATTGTCTTTAGACATAAGATTATACTTTGTTACAAACTTTGTGAATCTTCTGCACAGGTAAGTTTCATTCTACAACAAATAAAAAAGAAATTTTATATAAAAACACACGGAAATCACAAAAAAATTTATTGAAAGTACTAATATGAAATTATTAGGGTATTGTATAAAAAGAATATTAGCTAATGCACAAGGTCACTGATTTTATAGTGTGATAGAGTTTTGTTTGTTTGACATCCCTTCAAGACTTTTTTGTTCATTTTGAGACACCGGACCACTACTTGCCAGTAGAGAGCTGCAAATCTACACTTGTTCTTGCCACTTAATACCTCTGAGATGCAAGGCATTTTTTTGTGCCAACATCTTCTGTGACACAGGACCTAAATTTATAGGGTCTCATTCTAAAAACAGGTCTCCACATCCTATGGTGGTATTCAAACGAATAACTTAAGAAGGATTAACTCCTTACTCTGCGACCCTAGAGCAAATACTCTAACCACTGCAAGGTTTGATAAACAAGAGGCCCATGGGCTTTATAGGTCACCTGAACATCATGCAACAACTTTCCAGTGATTGAATTTGGTTCATGTTTTAAGCCAAATGCGATGGCTTTCAAAATTTTGAAAGAGGCACCATTGATCATCATAACTATACAATTAGCAATTGCTGAGTTTGGTTACTTAATACCCATAGGCAGGGTAGAGGAACAAAAAATGCATTTCAACTAATCAGTAATATTCAGCAATTATCACCACACATGAACCCCTGACCCTAAGTCCACACATTGCACAACTTTTGAAAAGGCACCCTTGCTCTTCAAAAATATTTGATTAATACCAAGGAGCAGATTTCAAACAATTCATTAATTTTCAGTATTTAAGTAGAACCCCCCCCCCTCTATGGTACCCCTGACCCTGGGGCCTTGAAATTCACAATTCTAGAAGAAGGTCCCTTGCTTATCATAACTATATAGGTAGTTCATTTGCTTAATACCCAGGAGGAGAGAAGAAAATTTTCAAAGATTTAATGTATTTTCACTATATACTGTAAATGTATTACATTTGGCGTGTACGATATTTAGCGGAAATGCAATTTGCAACAAGTTAGCGTAGATTTGATTTAGCGCTGTCTAAATGTGCTAGTTATAAATGTTAATATAGATGACATTTAGCAATGTCCTTAAATTAGCGGACTGGGCTTTCCGCCAAAATCGCTAAATAGAGTACACCGCTAAATGTAATACGTTTACAGTAAACAATAGAGCCCCAACCTAACACCAGAACCCTGATCCTGGGGCCATAAAATTCACAATATTGGAAGAGGCACTCTTGCTCATCATAACTATGTACATACTTAGCTTATTCAATACCCAGGAGCAGAGAAGAAGATTTTCAAAGAATTAATGTATTTTCACTATATAGAGCCCTGCCCTAACACCAGAACCCCTGACCCTGGGGCCATAAAATTCACAAATTTGGTAGAGACACTCTTGCTCATCATAACTATGTACTTAGTTAGTTTATTCAATACCCAGAAGCAGAGAAGAAGATTTTCAAAGAATTAATGTATTTTCACTATATAATCAATAGAGCCCCGCCCTAACACCAGAACCCCTGACCCTGGGGCCATAAAATTCACAATTTTGGTAGACGCACTCTTGCTCATTATAACTATGTACTTAGTTAGTTTATTTATTACCCAGGAGCAGAGATGAAGATTTTTAAAGAAATATGATATACACAATTTTTGTTCCTCTTCACCCATAGATGCTCTGTGCCAAATTTGGTTAAAATTGGTTCAAAGGCTGCAGAGAAGAAGCTGAAAATGTTCAAATGTTAATGCACAGCGCACGACGATGGACGAAAACAGACAGCAATAGGTCACCTGAGTTTACTCAGGTGACCTAAAACAAGAGGCCCCTGGGCCTTATAGGTCACCTGAGCATTATTCAACAACTTCCCAGTGACTGAATTTGATCCATGTTTTAAGCCAGATGCTATAGCATTTACAATTTGGTCATCAGAACTATACACTTAGCAGTTCCTAGTTTGGTTACTTTATACCCATAGGCAGGGTAGGGGAACAAAAAATGCATTTCAACTAATCAGTAATATTCAGCAATAATCAGTAGTGCCGCTACCACACATGAACCCTTGACTCTTAGGCCTAGATCCACACATTGCACTATTTTTAGAAAGGCATACCTGCTTCTCAAAAATATTTGATTAATACCAAGGAGCACATTTCAAACAATTCATTCATTTTCAGTACATAAGAACAGCCTCCTCCTCCCCCCCCCCCCCCCACTATGGTACAACTGACCCTGGGGCCTTGAAATTTACAATTCTTGAAGATTAGGGACTGCTCATAACTATATAGGTAATTCACCTAGGAGAAAAGAAGACAATATTCAAAGATTTAATGTTTTTTCACTATACATGTATAATCAATACAGCCCCGCCCTAACACCAGAATCCCTAACCCTGGGGCCATAAAATTCACAATTTTGGCAGAGGCACTTTTGCTCATCATAACTATGTACTTACTTAGTTTATTTAATACCCAGGAGTAAAGAAGAAGATTTTCAAAGAATTCATGTATTTCCTCTATATAATCAATAGAGCCCCACCCTGACACCAGAAACCCTGACCCTGGGGCCATAAAATTCACAATTTTGGTAGTGGCACTCTTGCTCATCATAACTATGTACTTAGTTAGTTTATATAAAACCTAGGAGCAGAGAAGAAGATTTTCAAAGAATTCATGTATTTTCACTATATAATCAATAGAGCCACGCCCTAAAACCAGAACCCCTGACCCTGGGGCCATAAAATTCACAATTTTGGTAGAGGCACTCTTGCTCATCATAACTATATACTTAGTTAAATAATATAAAATCTAGGAGCAGAGAAGAAGATTTTCAAAGAATTCATGTATTTTCACTACATAATCAATACAGCCCCGCCCTAACACCAGAACCCCTGACCCTGGGGCCATAAAATTCACAATTTTGGTAGAGGCACTCTTGCTCATCATAACTATGTACTTAGTTAGTTTATTTAATACCCAGGAGTAAAGAAGAAGATTTTCAAAGAATTCATGTATTTCCTATATATAATCAATAGAGCCCCGCCCTGACACCAGAATCCCTGACCCTGGGGCCATAAAATTCACAATTTTGGTAGAGGCACACTTACTCATCATAACTATGTACTTAGTTAGTTTATTTAATACCCAGGAGCAGAGAAGAAGATTTTCAAAGAAATAATGCATTTTCACTATATACTTATTTAGCCCCGCCCTAGTACAAGAACCCCTGACCCCAGGGCCATGAATTTCACAATTTTGGTAAAGGACTCAATGCTGATTACAATCATGCAAACAGTTTGACTGCTTGATGTCCAGGAGTAAAGAAGAAGATTTTTGAAGATTGCATTAATTTTAGTGGTTTTGGCCCCACCCCCCAGGCCCCAGGGGGGCAGGGATCATGAAATTCACAATTTTTGTTCCCCTTCACCCATAGATGCTTTGTGCCAAATTTGGTTGAAATTGGTTCAGTGGTTGCAGAGAAGAAGCTGAAAATGTTCAAAAGTTTACGACCGATTGACGACGAACGACGAACGACGTACGACGAACGACGGACGACGACGGACAAAAACAGATAGCAATAGGTCACCTGAGTGACTCAGGTGACCTAAAAATCAACAAATAGACTGAGAGACAGACTGATATAGTTACTGCAAATATAGTTACTTCCAAAATATTTTTTTTTTAGGAAATTAAAAAAAAAATCATAAGAAATTACAATTTTACCTCATACTCATCAAACAGTGTTCTGTGATGAAAATAGGCATGAGAGAAAATTCTGTATACTCTTCTACATACAGAACCCAGCTTGTTTACTGATGATTCCTTTATACACACCCTGAAACAACAAAAGGATTTAAGGTTCATGTGTTGTGTGATTTCAATTACAATACAGTGATTGTTACATCAGGAAGATAGCAATGTTTTATATTGAACCTCTGAATTTTTCTTGGATCTCAGCCAAGGAGGCCATGATTTAAACAAGCTTAAATATGCACTACCAGAGTGCTTAAAAATGCACTACCCGAGTATGCTTGCATATTGATATGGTTGAACTTGGTCATCTGTAACTGTTCACATGAAAAAGATTTTTACTAAACTCAACATGTTTAAGGAAATGTGAGGTTGAGTGCAAAATCAAAAGAAGGTCAGCATAAAAAAAAAAAAAAATGATGCAGTTCAATAGCACTAAAAACAGTTTTACTTCTGAAATCTTAAATCGAACTAAACACAAATTTGAGAATGGAAGTCAACGTCAGCTAAGACTATAAAATATGCATGAATTATTCACTACTGGTATACGTAGTGATATTAAACTCACAAAATCATTATTTATACTTTCCTTTTTTTAAACTTTATTCTGAGCTATAGATAATGTAGATTTTACCAGATATATATTAAGACAATCAGCTACATTCTATTTTTCCCTTCCTTGATTTTCTTTCTTATTAAAATAGCAAAATACTGTAAATGTATTAGATTTGGTGTGTACAATATTTGGTGGAAATTCGATTTTCAACAAGTTAGCGTAGATTTGATTTAGCACTGTCTGATGTTGCTAGTTATAAAAGTTAATATACAAGACATTTAGTGATGTACTTGAATTAACGGACTCTGCTTTCCACCAAAATCGCTAAATAGAATACAACGCTTAATGTGATATGTTTACAGTACATGTAAATTGGGCAATTTTAAAGTGGACCAAAAACCTATTTTATGCAATACGATTGAAAATAAGTTTTCAGTGCATCAATCAATCAATGATTACATAGAGAATAATACATACCCTTTTCCATATCACATCCTGTATCAGCCCTAGACACCAATATCAGCAAGAGGGCCGAAGGTCCAGGGCTGATATTGGTCGAGGGCTGATTACAGGATGCGATGTGGAAAAGGGTATCTATTAGTATGTTTATTACATTCTTATTAATAAAATACAGCACACATTAAGTTGACAAGAAAATAAGTAAATAATCATGCATGGACTTCTTGGTCTCTTGTCTCATACAGTTTGGGTCAGACTTTCTACTTCTACAAAACATGTATTTCAATGCACTTGATCCGTAATTTGAAAATAATCTATCATTTGTAAATTAGATTATCCTTATTTTCAAAAAGTTAAAATTAAGAGAATGTGAACCCACCAAAAAATTGTGTTTGATCACAAGTACTGTTTTCGTGGTTTAATTTACTAGGGGTGTGACATTGATCCGTATCAGCCCTGCAGAGCTGATACAGCTATTGTGACGTCAGCCATATCGCATATGCAAAAATCCTGTATTTATTACTAAGCATGTAATAAAATTAATTAACTAGTAGATACATGTATCATGAACTTAGCTCATAAAAATGACACCCCGGACTCCGAATCCCATAAGAGTATTATATTAAATGGCAATTAAAATTTGCTATGATCAAAATAATAAGAGGCCCATAGGCCACATCGCTCACCTGAGAAGCTTTGACCATTCCGTTCTTTACCAGATTTCCCCTTAAAATACATATTGTGTCCCCATCCTACCCAACTGATCATAATTTAAACAATTTGAAATCTACACTACCATATGATGCTTTGATTCAACATTGTAAAACTTTGATTCCCCATTGTGGCCCTGCCCTACCCCCAGGGGTCATGATTAGAACAATTTAGAATCTACACTACCCTAGGATGCTTCCACTTAAGTTTCAGCTGTTCTGGCCCAGTGGTTCTTGAGAAGAAGATTTTCAAAGATTTTTCCTATATGTTACTATGTAAAACTTTGATTCTCCATTGTGGCCCCACCCATCCCCCGGGGGTCATGATTTGAATAATTTAGAATATACACTACCCCAGGATGTTTCCACATAGGTTTCAGCTTTTCTGGCCCAGTGGTTCTTGAGTAGAAGATTTTCAAAGATTTTTCCCATATATTTCTATGTAAAACTTTGATTCCCCATTGTGGCCCTGCCCTATCCCCAGGGGTCATGATTCTTACAATTTAGAAATTTCACTACCCCAGAATGCTTCCACATAAGTTTCAGTTTTTCTGGCCCAGTGGTTCTTGAGAAGAAGATTTTTAAAGATTTTTCTCATATATTTCTATGTAAAACTTTGATTCCCCATTGTGGCCCTTGCCACCCCCCTGGGGTCATAATTTTGACAATTTAATATCTACACTACCCCAGGATGCTTCCACATAAGTTTCAGCTTTTCTGGCCCAGTGGTTCTTGAGCAGAAGATTTTTAAAGATTTTTCTCATATATTTCTATATAAAACTTTGATTCCCCATTGTGGCCCCACCCTACCCCCAGGGGTCATGATTTTAACAATTTAGAATCTACACTACCCCAGGATACTTCCATATAAGTTTCAGCTTTTCTGGCCCAGTGGTTCTTGAGAAGAAGATTTTTAAAGATTTTTCTCATATATTTCTATATAAAACTTTGATTCCCCATTGTGGCCTCGCCCTATCCCCGGGGGTCATGATTTTAACAATTTAGAATCTACACTACCCCAGGATGCTTCCACATAAGTTTCAGCTTTTTTGGCCCAGTGGTTCTTGAGAAAAAGTTTTAATGACCCCACCCTATTTTTGTCATTTCTTGATTATCTCCCCTTGTGAGGGGACTTGGCCCTTCATTTTAACAATTTAAATTCCCCTTCATCTAAGGATGCTTTGTACCAAGTTTGGTCAAAATTGGCCCAGTCGTTCTTGAGAAGTCGAAAATGCGAAAAGTTTACAGACGGACAGACAGCTAGACGGACGACGGACAAAATGTGATCAGAAAAGCTAACTTGAGTCTTCGGCTCAGGTGAGCTAAAAATAGTACGAGGTGCACAATGGCAAAACGTAATTAAGATTCTATGAAAGTCTCAGTTTATTCTGTGGTATATAAGGAGCTACAAATAAGCAAGTGTATCCAAATTTTATAGAAAGAATGGCAAAGTACATGTTTTGCCATTTGGAATCTGCAAATATCTACCCACAGTCTTCGCGAAAAAGAAAAATCGCCACAGAACTTTCGGACAGACAGTTAACACAATTTCACAGGACCAAATGAATTTTCACCGGTCCAAAACTTTTTCATATAATGATCATAACGATGTTTTTTCATAGCATATGAATCAGTAAACATGTATTAAGCTTTAAAAAAATATATGTTTGTTTCCTGTAACATTCCCAAAAAAGATAAGGGTCGGTAGGTCAGGAATTCTTTCTTTTCTTTTTTTTTTTTTTTGCTTATGGATGGCCAAACATCCCTGGACTGAATATACCAGGTGTCATATTTCCAGTGGACACCCAACATAGCATCCAAAATGGCTGCCTAGCGGCAAAAAACGTACTTCACATAGTTGTAGGGGGAAATTGTTGTTACAATAATGATTTATCTTTATATTTAAGGTAATTTGTAAACTAGATTGACATATTTGGCATTATCCTGTTATTCGCTCCGCGGAGTGAATAATATTTGACTTTGTTGACGTTACGTTTTTCTTCATATTTATACTTGCCTTTGAACATATGTTGAAAGAATACATAAATACTTTCAGATATTAGCCTTTATTCCGTGGTAATTTTTTTATCACGACTAAATTTCATTACAGGGCATATTGGATAAAATTTTAGATGTGAGAGAATTATTCAATGCAATGTATAGCGTTTATTCCGTGAATTTCTCTTATACGCATGAGGAAACGGCAACTGTTATCAATTAATTTACTCTCTATATATACTATTTAACGGAATAAACAGCTAGTATTTTCATAAATGATTTCATGTTTATACATTTATCAGGGAATAAAATGTTATATATTATGTTTGTTTTATTACGAAATAAACTACATGGTTTATTGAGTAAAATTTTAAATGTGAGAGAATTATTTGGTATATATAACGTTTATTCCGTAAATGTCTCTTATATGCATGAGGAAAACGAAAACTGTTATCAATTTAATTTCTATATTATTTAACGGAATGAACAATATTTTCATGAATAATTTTATGTTTATACTTTTATCAGGGAATAAAATGTAATATATTATGTTTTTACGCTTGTTTTGTCACGGAATAAACCACATGGTATATCTTCTCGTTTTGTCCATTGTTTGCTTACATGTTAAATTCCATTGCGTAGGACTCAAAAACATGTAGAAATGTGATAAATTGTATGTTTATTTATACACCTGTAACGGAATAAACCATATTTTTATACTACTTAAATTATATTGTTCTATAAATTAAGGAATCTATGCCTTGAAGTGGTACAGGTATATCCAAGTGAGTTTACAATATCATTCGAACAGTGAATGAATCTCTGTACATACATGATTTTATTTCCTGTTTACTATATCAGACCTAATTCAAATTGAATACCATAACAAAAATCGAAAAAAAAAGCACGCTTTCACGTTTACTACTTAACAATACGAACAATGACCGAATGCATGAATAGTGTTCACCTTATTGCTATGGTTCAGTTATACTCAGTATGGTCTTTGTAAAAATCTTCCCCCGTTAATTCGCACCGGTGCTAATAAGTATACCTCTATTTTCATCCATTTTAAAAATACTTTTCTCACAATGAATATCCACCAAATATTCCAGTTTAGCTTGAACATGGAAAGATCGTCTGTATATATATACTCCTGTTATTCGCACCGGTGCGAATAATTTTCACACTATATCCAGTCATTAAAACTATTTTAGAGTGTCTCCCCCCAAAAATATCCAAGACCCATTTTTTTTATATTCTCTCCCCCAAAGAAACCCTTTTCCCGGGAATACTTCCCTTTCCTGGGCATTTTAGCTTGAAATCTGGAACTTCGTCTGTATATATATATACTCCTGTTATTCGCACCGGTGCGAATAATTTTCACACTATATTCATTCATTAAATGTATTTTAGAGTGTCTCCCCCCAAAAATATCCAAGCCCCATTTTTTTATATTCTCTCCCCCAAAGAAACCCTTTTCCCGGGAATACTTCCCTTTCCTGGGCATTTTAGCTTGAAATCTGGAACTTCGTCTGTATATATATACTCCTGTTATTCGCACCGGTGCGAATAATTTTCACACTATATTCATTCATTAAATGTATTTTAGAGTGTCTCCCCCCAAAAATATCCAAGCCCCATTTTTTTTATATTCTCTCCCCCAAAGAAACCCTTTTCCCGGGAATACTTCCCTTTCCTGGGCATTTTAGCTTGAAATCTGGAACTTCGTCTGTATATATATACTCCTGTTATTCGCACCGGTGCGAATAATTTTCACACTATATTCATTCATTAAATGTATTTTAGAGTGTCTCCCCCCAAAAAATATCCAAGCCCCACTTTTTTTATATTCTCTCCCCCAAAGAAACCCTTTTCCAGGGAATTCTTCCCTTTCCTGGGCATTTTAGCTTGAAATCTGGAACTTCGTCTGTATATACTCCTGTTATTCGCACCGGTGCGAATAATTTTCACACTATATCCAGTCATTAAAACTATTTTAGAGTGTCTCCCCCCAAAAATATCCAAGCCCCATTTTTTTATATTCTCTCCCCCAAAGAAACCCTTTTCCCGGGAATTCTTCCCTTTCCTGGGCATTTTAGCTTGAAATCTGGAACTTCGTCGGTATATATATACTCCTGTTATTCGCACCGGTGCGAATAATTTTCACACTATATTCATTCATTAAATGTATTTTAGAGTGTCTCCCCCCAAAAAATATCCAAGCCCCACTTTTTTTATATTCTCTCCCCCAAAGAAACCCTTTTCCCGGGAATTCTTCCCTTTCCTGGGCATTTTAGCTTGAAATCTGGAACTTCGTCTGTATATACTCCTGTTATTCGCACCGGTGCGAATAATTTTCACACTATATCCAGTCATTAAAACTATTTTAGAGTGTCTCCCCCCAAAAATATCCAAGCCCCATTTTTTTATATTCTCTCCCCCAAAGAAACCCTTTTCCAGGGAATTCTTCCCTTTCCTGGGCATTTTAGCTTGAAATCTGGAACTTCGTCGGTATATATATACTCCTGTTATTCGCACCGGTGCGAATAATTTTCACACTATATCCAGTCATTAAAACTATTTTAGAGTGTCTCCCCCCAAAAATATCCAAGCCCCATTTTTTTATATTCTCTCCCCCAAAGAAACCCTTTTCCAGGGAATTCTTCCCTTTCCTGGGCATTTTAGCTTGAAATCTGGAACTTCGTCTGTATATATATACTCCTGTTATTCGCACCGGTGCGAATAATTTTCACACTATATCCAGTCATTAAAACTATTTTAGAGTGTCTCCCCCCAAAAATATCCAAGCCCCATTTTTTTATATTCTCTCCCCCAAAGAAACCCTTTTCCCGGGAATTCTTCCCTTTCCTGGGCATTTTAGCTTGAAATCTGGAACTTCGTCGGTATATATATACTCCTGTTATTCGCACCGGTGCGAATAATTTTCACACTATATCCAGTCATTAAAACTATTTTAGAGTGTCTCCCCCCAAAAATATCCAAGCCCCATTTTTTTATATTCTCTCCCCCAAAGAAACCCTTTTCCCGGGAATTCTTCCCTTTCCTGGGCATTTTAGCTTGAAATCTGGAACTTCGTCTGTATATATATACTCCTGTTATTCGCACCGGTGCGAATAACAGGAGTATATATATACGATCGTATAAATACAAACTGAGAATGTTTTGGATTTCTTTTATACATTTTGAAATATGTATTTATATTATTTAAATATTAAGAATAACAAAACACTTGATATTTGCATTTTTATTATATATCTCTTTACTGTTATTAGTTTCACCTTAGATATTGTTTATTTTTAATTTCGACCTTGACCTAACATGAATGGATCGTACTTAGGCTTGGTTTACTTTTATTTGCTATTTCTGCATCCAAGAACTGTTTTGACGTTACGTCAACAACGTCAAATATTATTAGCTCCGCGGAGCGAATAACAGGATAATGCCGACATATTTTATGTCTCAAGTTATTAAAAGCTACAAAATAATTTTTGTTTAAATAAATGGAATCAGCTGATTGATCAAACGCGGTTTTGCCAATTGTCAGAAAAAAATCCACTCAGGGTCGGTCGGGTTACAGGAAACATTTTAACAAATATAATTAGACGGTGGCTATATATAGCCACAGGCTATTGCTGCTGGTCTGTGTAAACACACAGGGACCCTAGCGGCGATTTTTGCGGAGTCAAAATAATGAAAGTAGACTTATTTCCATGTTTGAAAATAAAATGTACATAGTTAACAAATACTTTGAAGTTATTTCAAAGACATTTCATTAATGGATACAAAGCCTAATTCCTGATATTTGCCGTTATCAATATTTCTCGCCTCATGAATATTCATTGAATTTCGCGGAACAAAACTAACTCGTACACCAACCGACTCGCATATAGATGTCAATTCGTACACAATTTTTTCGTTCTTTCTCACATGTTCAAAAAATCAGTTCGTATGCACATTCTGTTTTATTTAAAATTGCCAAATATTTGATGAAAAATGTTTGTAGATAATTGTTTCACTATCTAACTCCGAAATCAAATACAGTTGTAAATATTAATTGGTAAACAACATACTGGCGGCTGTGTCTTAAATACTGCTTTGTGGAATTTTTATACAATAAAACTTAAATAGTTTATTGTAATTTTTAAAAAATCTTTTGATTGTTTCTTATATCTGTTTACAATGTTATGTTAGTAAAATAAATATGTGTGTTTTAGGAAAGAAGAAAAAATTATCACTATCTTAATCAGTTAATAATACGGTTGTTGAGGTATAAAATGACATAAAATTTGCATTTACATGTACAATTCTAGTTTCTAAAAATAAAACTTTGTCTTATTATCTCGGACACAAAAACATCTTAACGGATAATAAATTGTCAAAGTTGATAATAACAAAGACTGTAACGGACAAAAATTACCCATTTCCTGTTTAGAAACCCTATCGTGCCTCTAACAAATGTACCTTTTAAAGGGTGTGCGAAAAAGGGTACTCAAATACATGTGCATGAAATACTACCAGTATTAGGGTTTTCATGCGATTTTATTGGGCTGAATTTAGGTCAGTCTTCTGGTGTGTTCAGAAAGCAGTAAATATGTATTGCGCGATGACTTGCAGGATCATTGCATTTTATAATATTACGTATGAGACAAACCATCATCGCAAACCACCGTTTAAATGCACGACCCTCTCTCAGATCTCAATACGTATATATATATACCGGTATATACAGACTCCGACTTGAGACGACGGAAAATAGAGATAGAAAAATATTTTGTTATTCTGTTTTTCTTTTTTTTCGAGCATTATAAGTAGGTTGTTCGTTAATATCGTGTACAAAGAGTTTTTCTCTGCAAGATGAAATTTTTAGCAAGTATTTATTTATCATATTTTAGTGTATCTGAATTCTTTTGATAAAATATAGAAGAAAAAAAATATTTAATGTACATACGCACGAAAAAAAAAGGTTTTAAAAATATTATACGAGTATTGTTTCGAAATAAAAGTATTAAATAGATTTTGGTAAACATTATCTTATTTTGTTTCACTATCCATTGTGTCGTCTTTATGAAAATTTTAAGAGCATTTGCTTAATTTTTTGGTAGTTTACCTAGCATCCAAAATGGGAAAATGGTAAACCCAACATACGAAAAACGACGACGTTCGATGACGTTACTACGCATGGGAAAGCAGTTCAGTTTTTTTCCTTTTAAGTGTACAAAGGAAATGGTAGTTTTCTGAGCGAAAATGTTTTTAATCAAATCCACGGATAGAACAAACAGCTACAGGAATAGCGAAAGACGCTGTCAATGTTGACAGCCAATAAATAAGATCATTTAGTTGAATGATTGTAAAAATATTGTCCATAACTTTAGTACTAATATATCTGCACAAGGTCCCATTTGTGTGCGAGATTGGTTTCTGGTTGTTATTTGAAGAATTAAGGGAAACTCAACTATGTCCATAAATGAAATTTCTTGATTAAAGTGGGAATTATCCAACTTGTTTTTAGCAAAGAGGAAACTTGATGCTGCTTTAGACACATTAATCCGTAACACATTAAATGAAATCGTATAATTTGTTTGTTTATTCATGCATAAACCTATTTGAAGTTTGCTATGTTTTTTTATGAAAAATGTACTCGAGAGTAGTGAAAATTTTAGATCACAGTGAAAATTCATAATACTTTTATTTTAAGTACAAAAAATATAAATTTACATATAAAAATACTTGTCCCGTGTCGCAGTAATTGCTAGCCAGAAAAATATCCTTCGCTGCTCAAAATTTTTGAATCTCGAATGGGACGTTAAACAAACAAAATCACTCACGCCACCGTCTTTCAGTACTCACAGTACTTTGATTTTTTAGTAGGTTTTAAAACAGTCACAATCAACAAATAAAATACGTTTTTAAAAGTGTGTTTTGGTATAAGATTAAGTGTCTATATGATGAAATAGAAATATAAAATTTAAAATCCAACCAAAACGAGCCTCGGACAAACGGACCGATTTTACTAGATTAGTGCAATCAGATTTTCACCTGTTTTGTCCGACGGACCAGTGCTTTTGGGATAGACTGTACCCAGATGAAATTATATTTAAGAGGTATAGGAAGAGTTGAAGATAAAGATGAGTAACCTCATTATTACAGAAAAATTGAGTGTCCATGTTTTGATTAATCAAAATGAAAAATAGGTGATGTACAATAGCACCATGTAAGAAGGATTCTGTGAAAGTGTCATTAAATTTTATATGGGACAACCCCATTACTATTTACCCCTACTTTTCAAGCAGGGACGGTATATAAATAAGAAGTACCTGCTAGGGAAATACTTGTTACTGTTAAGTAGACATGCTGCCCCATCCAGTGTGTGTCTGGTGTAATCAATGGCTGGGCACTGAAATTAATGTAATATCAACTTACAACATTAATCAAACAAATTAATATCTCCCTATGTACGTCCATTTACCTCGCCTCATTTGATTTTTCCATGAAATCCAGGCTTACAATTGGTTGACATCTTTCATGTGTAGGGGTGTTCTACTTATACATAGTCACTTGAAAAATCAATACACAGTCAAAAGGAAATTTCATTTTTTTGTAAGAATTTTATTTAATATTTATAAGTGACAATGTTTGTTGACAATTAAAAGGTTAATGAACATCATTAACAACTCCTTTACTAAAATTCTTCAAAACTGTCCATATGTATTTCTGCACATAACATCCACTTAAACAATATTATGTAGCACAATGTGATGTGACCAAAGGCACATCATCAAATGATTGAGGAAACATATGTAGCTGAGAGAAACAATTTTACAACCCAGAGAAATCTTCATAAAATGTTATTTAAGGAACAAACTAGTAACAGAGTTTGTAGTGACCAGGCAGAGGATGATACCCACACAGCTACATCAAAAGTCATTATCTCTCATCCTAACTGTGTCGGTCATCTGAGTCCTATATTTCTATAACCAACAGCGTGCACAGCCATACCTATGTACAGAAAACCTCTTACCACCACTTCAGTTACAGCCATATTTCTTAACATCACTGTAGTTTTACAGCTATATGACTACCATGAATTCTTGATTATCTTTACTGTTCTTGAGAAGATGACTCAAGTTTTTCCAGCACTATAAACAGTAAAACATGGTTTTTGCAAAAACATGCACTATTAAAATAACTAATATGAATAATCACAAAGTTTCTGCTCTTGGGAAGTCAATTTTAAAGATTTTTAAGTTTTCTTAAGTAAAACTTAATTTGATTGCCCATAGCTAACCCTGGGGTTAGGATTTGAACAAACTTAAACTTTCAAAAGTTTTTCAATACCTGAGGATGCCACTAAATGAGACAAATAATGAAATTAGATTTTTTTTGTTCTCAAGAAGCTTTTTAATCTTTTATTAATATAACTCTATGTAAAACATGAATGCTTTAATTGCTTATTCTGGCCCCACTCTAGCCTTGTGGGTATGATTTGAACAAATCTGAAATTTTACCATGTCTTTGATGGCATAATGTAGTAAAGATACATGGCATCCTACTAGCTTGGGTTAGTGGGTTAACCCTTTAGCTCAATCGGTAGAGCAATGGACTGGCAAGCCAGAGGTCCTGGGTTCAATCCCTAGCAGAGGCACAAAATTGTCTCCATTACATAATGGTCAGCAAGAAGAATATAAGAAGGAATAACTTTTCAACGATTTCTATTAATCTTTCCTTCAAATATGTCAAAAGACACCCTTCATTATTACCCAAATTGCTTTTGGAAAGTTTGGTTGAAATTCCCTCATTGATTCTTGAGAATAACATGAACAAGTCAAAATAAGAAAAAAAAAATATGGAAGACACACAGCAGAGGCAATATATCAGGTCTGGACGATTTCCAAATATTGAAGTCAAGAACAATAACTGAAAGTTGGTATAAATATACATCATATATACGTAAATATTTTTCTATCCAATCAGACAGCAGTGTTTTTACACACCCGAAAACATATTTTAAGGGAACAAAAAGAGTACACATGCTTTTGTTTTTTCTTTAATAAAGATTTTTTTTTAAAAATATCTTTAGAAGTAAGATGACAAGTTTGGAAGAATAAGGCATTCCCCACATATTTACCGTGAACAAACTTGACATTTTCATCTTGAAAATAAAAAAATTAAATAAATGCATGTAACAATGCGATTGTTTAGGGAGGAATAGACCAGACCGTCAAGTTATTATCAACCATAATTATACAATTTGCATATCATACTTTTTGTCGGTAACAATAACTTTGATATGCTGTCCAATTTTCATCAATAGCGCGTAGTTGTCATGGGTATAGGTCTATTGCATACATGTATTCATCGTATAGACTACATGTAGTTATAAAATATCACGGGTTTCATGAGCGCTGAATACAATGTTATATGCACTTTAAATGGACATCGTAAGGAAACGTGTAAAACGTTAAGAAAAGTGAATGAAGATTAATGCTTTTTCATCATAACTTACCATGCAAACCAGAAACTGGACGATTTTGTAATAAACACTCTGGAAATAATCAAAATGTTAAAATTACTCTCATCCAAAAACATTTTCATACCAGGCTCTACAAATTGAAAATCTGACGTATTTATATCACATTTCTTAACACAAGTCAGACTTTTGGGATAGCTTCCTCGATCGCTCGTATTGACATATTTTTAATCCCACTTAGAATTTATTCTAACCTTTCAAGTCGTGTTTGTTCATGGTAGAATTGTCATTTATGCTGTTTCATTCCTAAATATGCATAACTTTTTACAAAAAACTTTATTCTAAAAAATCTTTTAAGCAGAAAAGTTTAAAACCATGTTTAATTTATTTTCTGATGGGTTTGTCTAAATGCCGTTTTCTGATAGGTCAGGAAGATTAGCACCTTGTTTATTCTGTGTATTTATAGCAATTCACGTTTATCGTGTTTGACTTCCATATTTGGAAATCGCCCAGACCTGTACATGAAATGGCAAATGGATGATTGAAACCCTTCAATCAAAAAATTTCACTTGCCTTCAGCTAAGATGTGCTTATAAAAAAGGAAATTATAATTCAGATATAGTACCTCTTTCGGTGTTTTATGAGCAGCACATAAAAATATCCACTGCTCTGTAGCTGTCATTTGTGAACACTGCTCCGGCTGACATTCAGTCTATAAATCAGAAGAAAACATTTTATATCTTAATATCAAAATACAATGCTCCCTAATCATGTCAAGAAAAAATCAGAAATTCCATATTCTCTGTCACTGGCATATTTTAAGCATATTAAGAGTTGAAATTCGAATACAATGATACGAATATTTCAAGCTGGCACCATTTTTGTTGTTGTTTTATCATTGCTTAGATCTTTAGCTCTCTGGCTTCTCTTTTAAACCAGTGAGCTTAAGTTTTGAAGCTAAGTTACTGCTATAAATGAGAACATGAAAGTTGAACACACTTACCTGTAATTTAACACAAAGTCCATTAAGTTCCATACAAAACTGTCTAAAAAAAAAAAGAATCAACTATACTCTTTTACTGCAAAAAACAAAAAATGAGGCCACTGAGTAATGATGCTCACTTGAATCACCTTGTTCCCTCTTTTTTCTTTTCTTTTTTTCCGAAGACTTTTAATTCCCCACCCCCTTTAAATTCTAATGTTAAATTTTGATCTATTTTAGCCAAAACCTTTCACAGGGCTATGATTTGAAAATTGTGGAAAGGCTACAGACACATAGATGGATGAACAAATGGACAATGGAAGCTAGACCGACAGAATCCATTACAGATGTGATCAGAAAAGTTTGAGCTTTCATCTCCTGTGAACCAAAAACATCTACACAATAAAAAATACTTAAACTTTCAAAGTAATGGACGGATGGAGACTAGTTAGAATAATCTGTGTCTCAGGACAAGCCCTCACCACAGTTAGAATACGTCCCATATACTTGCAAGATAGCAAATCGGAGCAGATCTGCTCCCAATGATTTTAAAGAATTCAAATGGGTTGTGCTGAAAATAACTACCAAATTAATCAAAACTAACCTTTTTGAGATTAACTGTCTATGCCTTTTGTTTAAAAAATTAATCCATATAAAGACAAAAATTCAACTATATGAATTTCCTGAATGTTTTTTCTCACTACAAATCTAAACGCCATTTTTACATTTGGAATTTTCTGGATTGTTTGTAGTAAGTGCAGTGAGTTAAAGTTATCACCTTGTTTATTTTGCAACACTGGCAATACATGGAACAAATTCTATCCTTAATCCGGGTCCGTATAACAATATCATTTAAACCATAGAACGTTCTATCTTAATGGAGACCAACATGAATTTAATCCTTTCAGGCACTCTTAATTGACAAGGAATTAGGAATTTATAAGAGGAACAAGCAGAATATAAATATATATTACATGTATCCTACTGCATTTCTGTATTTACCATTATATGAACTGAATAAAATGTACTACACTGATGAAGTTCTCTTTTTTGTCTAATGTCAATTTTTCACAGAGAATCCTTTGAAAACAAGATTCAGTACAAACCTTAAATGTTCATATTTCCAAACCCCCTCCTCTATGCCTTCTGGTGGAGTCAAGATCTCATCAATGTTTGTAAAATCCTTCCGTATGGCCTGCTGTATAAACTAAATGGAAAAAATACTGTTATGTGGATGACATTTACTTGAACATTACCAATGATTACCATGATTTAATACAGTTATTTTTGGTAATTTTATAATTGTCAACATGTGCACTTAGAGATATGGCCCATGCAGTCAGTCATATCTACAAGGATGGAAAAATTGTTTTCATCATCAACTCTTACAGTACAGGCCACGCGGATCCCGTATTTCCCGCGCCCCGTTGCGGTATAATCACAACGCGGTATTTGGCCAGGTGAGACAGGTAAACCGCGTTCCCTCCGCGGAAATTTCATCACCTACCTGTCCACGCCGCGGTTAAATCATCGATCAATTACTGACAATTAGTATCGTAAACAAACGGGAGTTATCTCCCCGAATTGTAATTTGCGAATTTTCCCTGTAACCAAAAATAACGACACTGTATGTTTATTAAAAGAAGTATTTTCATTTATTTTGCTATGATAAATAGAAAATAAACTAAGAAAAAATATATTTATTTTTGTTTCTAAAATTATATATCAATATTTGAATTAGAATTAAAAATTTATTCAATTGTTTAATTTTTTGCGTTATTGAGAGTCTAACAAGAAACAAAATTAGATACTAGAAAAATTAGGTTTTTTTTTTTTTTTATTTATTCATATTATATGCGAACTTTAATACTGCTGAACTCAGACTGTGTGAGTTTCGATAAACGATTTTCATGCAGCATTCATTTGAAAAAAAAAATGTGCAATTAATCTTTGGAAAAAAATGTACATCATCATATTGTTAATATTCTTTTCCCAAATTTAGAACACTTAATTTAATAAACTGCGCTTTATTGTATAAATGTGCAGGCATTTTTCTTATAGTGTCAAATTACCGGAAAACATTCGATGTTGAGAGTTTACAGTGACATGTAGTGGGTACGTGAACTTAAATTTTCTTTATCCAAGATATCAAGAAAAAAATCTTTTCTTCTTTATTTCTCATCGTTTATATATATCTTCTGTTCCCAAATTTAGAAAACTTTTCTTAAATTTATTTCCCTCTTTTATATAAATGTGCATTTTTCTCAAAGTGTCAAATAACCGGAAAGCATTCGATGGCAAGAGATAACTTTGGGCACGTGAATTTATACAAGAGATCAAGAAAAAATATCGCTTCTTCATCTTCATATTAACATGTATTACTTTTGTAAACAATGTCTTTCTTTATAATTTTCATACATGTATTTCTCGATTTTCATGTTCAATAGATAAGATAGGATGTAAGCAGGTATGATGATAAACTTCACAGAAGAAATTAAATTAAAGGGGGGGGGGTTACACTTAAATTTTTAATAAATATTCAATGCAAAAAATCAAATACTTTCGTCTTCTTTGACAAATTCTGTTTCTTTGTGTATTTAGTATTAGCCGCGATCATTTCCTGTGTATAGGGATTAGCAGTGTCAGAGCAAGAAACGGCATGCCCTGGGGGTTTCACACGTGTCCTAGAGTACCTTGGGTAACGCTCGCTGAATGTGCACATCGCTGTCTAGCCATTCAACACAACTTTTGATTCAATGTTTCATTATTATTTCATCGATATCATTTTCAAATGCGATAATAGCCTTGAAATTTGTTTCAATATATTGTTGTTGTTTTTTTAAACGGAGTGTATAAAGAGAATAAAAGAAAAAAAAAAACCCAAACTTTTAAAACAAGTTAATAAAGTATTTGATATTAATTAAATAAAATAATGATCTATTACTATGTTATTTATGTGTCTGTTTATACCTGTACCAGTTAGTACATTGAGAGAGAGAGAGAAGAAAAATATCACAATATTAAGGCACGCGCATGATCGTTTTTCCTCGTTTTGATCAGTATATGGATTTCTAAAGTCTATCGAATAAAACTAAATTAAACATGATATAATTTTAATGAAATTGCTTGCGGATAAGATTTTGTTAAATTCCATACAGATACATGTAGATCTTGCGGCCGCTGATTTATCAGTTTATTGACCATTTGTGGATTTTGTCTAAGTTTAATTGTTATTTGCCGAGAGACTTATTTATTATCCACTTTCTTCTTTCGTTTAGCATACATGACGTGTAATTTGAATTACTTCCCCTTCTGTCGCCAGATTACAACGACAGATTTTGGTGGTAAAATAAAATGTATTTTTGTTACAACATTTGATTAAGAAAAACACAGTATATTAAAATTGTCGAATTATTGAAAATATGTATTCAAAAGAAAGAATTTAAAAAGGATTCTGTCTGCAACAAAAACATGCTTTATTTCATGCATTTCAATTCATGAGCTACACATGAAAAAAACGGCTTCGTTTTACAATGTCGTAGGAAAACGCATACAGGTAATACACTCAGGTAACATCCTGTGTATATAGGTATCTATACTATACACAAGCCAGCGTCGTTCCCTCGGGACTTCTCACCTGCTTCGAGTAAGCTCCACTCCACACCAAACTTACCTGAGGAAAACCGAACGGTTACACAGACACCTGAAAACTTGAAGCGTGGCAACTTGCTGATTAAAATAAGTTAATTTCTGTGTTGTGTGTTCAAATTATTTAAGGGCCCATATTTGTGTTTGTGTTTTATTTGAACCGGAGACATTGCATTTCATACCCGAAATTTGTTCCTGTTCATAGGCATGATTTTAGTAATTTTCGAAAAGAGCAGAAAATAGAACTACAGTCAAATACTAGCTATGAAATTATTGGTATTCTGAATAGAATGACTTGTGATTATTTTATTAACAATACCCCCTCCCCCCCCAAAAAATGTCGATATTTAGTTCATAGTCTTACAGTGTAGTGCATAATAATGGGGCAACATGCCGGAATTTCTACACTTACGCGTGTTTTGTTTAATTTTAATTGTAATTATGTATCACTATCTATCATCGTTTTTCATGCTATTATTTATAACAGACATGTACACAGTAGTAAATGTATTTTTTTTAAATGAAACCAAATGACTGTGATAGAATCTCGCTGATAAATAAATACATACATGTAGCTACATGTAACTGCAACTGTACGGGCTAATTGTGAACACAGGATTATAGTGCTTATAAAAAGAAGCGATATCATGGCATTCTTTGAATTTTAATTAAACCTTTTTAGCAATTTGAAGATCATTCGAGGTGGCATTATTGATTTTAAAAATAAATATATTCGATAAATTATTCGACTTTATTTCATCCTATACATGTATTACTGTTAACAGACGTGTTTGAGAATTTAATTAATTTTGAGTGACTATTGGTACAAAAAAAAAAGATGTTTTTTATTAAACAATTTGATAAAACTTAAAAATAATTTTTTAAAGAATCCATGTAATGGTATATATCTATAATATTAATGTGGTCGTAATCTTAAATCCCCCCCCCTTTTCGACACTATTAAAAATCGACAAGACTTTACAGGTAAGAACATCTAAGCTGAAGAATAACGGTAGCTGGCCCCGCCGCGGTGTAAACACAGTCTCAGGTAGCACCGCGATCAAAACCCGCGACGGTGTAACGCGGAAAGGATCAATACACCGCGGAGGGGACGCGATCTAATACAGGATCCGCATTGCCTGTACTGTAGGATTAGGAAAATGTCATTCCAAAATAACAGTTTGAGAAATCAAGTTTGATGTAAATTTTCAATAGACCAGAATGCACAAATGAAGTCACATATATGCAATTAAAATGGTTTGGATATGCTCTTCTCATCTTAACAAAAAGCTTGGTCATTATGTAAGTGATTAGTGGTAATGCTTTGCAGTCACCTGTTGCACGGCCAGTGTGCTATCCATCTCTTCAAATGCCTCATCACTCCAATTACACCAGTCCTAAAAAAGACAGAAAAATCTTAACATGGAAAGCACAATGGCATTCATATTTCAGTCTATACAACAAAGGAAGGTCCAGTCCAAAGATTATTTCTACCTACGTACTATTAATAGCTTTGTAAGTATTTAAACCTGCCCAAAGTAGCTATTTTTACCTACTGTTTGCTTTACTTTCATTTTGTGGCCAAAGGCAGGAACGGCGCAATTCGACGAGCACCAAATTTCTTGATACAGTCACACTAATGAAGAATACAGCAAAATTTTGGTCAAAAAATGAATACTTCGTTAATAAGCAATTTTGCATAAATTAGGATGCAAAATTGTTAATTTACGAAGTAATAATTTTTTGGCCTAAATTTTGTCGTAATCATCAGCAGTATGACTGCATTATTAAATTTGGTGCTCACCATATTGCGCCATTCCTGCGTTTGGCCACCAAATGCAAGCAAAGACTGGACCTGATGGGTACTGGAAGTTTGAAATACAGAATAACAGAATGACTGATTCTTTTCCAATTTCTACGGACTTAATTAAACAAAAATAAAAATAGTTATTGCACTATAAACTTTTTATTGTTATAAGATAGACTAGCTACAACAAAAGACACAAATCAAAACAAACAAAATCTGTCAGATAATTTTTCAAAACAGAAGAAATTCGAGATCAAAACCATAGAGAGTTTCGAACTTTGACGTCAAACATTTACCAATCATTATTTTTCTCGTAATCTTTTAAATACTTCAAAACATTATAAGCATGTCAAATCATTCTTAGCTCACTTCAGTCTTTGTTCCTGGGCGATTTCGACGCAGAACCGCTGAACTACTGTCAGCCATTTTCATTTTCATTGCGAGGAAAGGTGAAGGTCAACAAACTGCAAAGCTTAGATAACTGTTACAATAGAATGTCGGAATAGCTCGATACCTTTTACACAAGTCCCCTGACTTACAGTAAGTAACGGAAAGTCATGATTAGCTTTCTTTTATCTGACATGGCCAAAATTTAATTTATTATAATAGGAAGAATTGAATCCAACGTAATCAACACTACTAATCTGAGTCCAGAAATAAATTATTTTGCTATTTTTTTATAAGAGTAAAGAAACATGAAAGTCGAATTAATCCAGTGGCATCAACTTAAAACAAGAGGCCCAGGGGCCACATCGCTCACCTGAGCACATCGGCAAGGAAAAAAACACAAATCAGATCAGAATTGAAAAGTTTACAGGGGGGGGGGGGTTAATACTATTTGAGAATGCCTCCATATCAATACAGCATATTCTCAGTAACTTTGCTGTTCTTGAGAAAAAAGTTTTTAAAGATTTTTTTTCACATTTTGTTTGTATATTTTACTTTGTTATAATTCAATGAATTTGATTCCCCATTGTTTCACTCCCTACCCCAAAGGGTCCTGATTTGAACAAATTTAAATCTTCAATACATGAAGATGCTTACATGTCAATATGACCAAATATATAGCTTTTCTGTTAAATCTTAGGATTTTCCCCTTTATTTTCCTAATGTAACACTGTAATCCACCATTGAGACCCCACCCTATCCTTGGGGTTATGATTTGAACAAATATATAATCATACACTATCTGAGGATGCTTCATAATAAAAATATCACTATATTATCATGTTTTTGCTATTCTTGAGAAGAACATTTTTTTAAAATAAATTTTAATTGGATCCCCCATTGTGGCCCCACCCTACCCCTGGGGGTTATGATTTGAACAAACTAAAATCTACACTTATACCTGTGGATGCTTCCATATAAATATCACTAATCATGGCTTTGCAGTACCTGAGAAGATTTTAAAAGATTTCCCTACACATTCCTATGTAAAACTTTGATTGGCCATTGTGGCCCCACCCTACCCCCGGGGGGTACACTACCTGAGGATGATTTCACATGAGTTCATCTTTAATTCCTGTCTCAATGGTTCCTGAGAAGAAGATTTTTAAAGATTTTTCCTATATATATTCCCATGTAAAAATTTGATCGGGCATTGTAGCCCCATCCTAACCCCGGGGGTCACGATTTGAACAAATTTAAATCTACACTACCTGAGGATGATTTCACACGAGTTTCATCTTTCCTGTCTCAATGGTAAATCTTGAGAAGATTTTTAAAGATTTTTCCTTACATATTCCTAAGTTAAAATTTGATCAGCCATTGTGGCCCCACCCTAACCCCGGGCGTCATGATTTGAACAAACTTGAATCTACACTACCTTAGGATGATTCAACATAAGTTTCATCTTTCCTGTCTCAATGGTTCTTGAGAAGAAGAATTTTTAAAGATTTTTCCTATATATTCCTTAGTTAAAATTTGATCAGCCATTGTGGCCTCACCCTAACCCTGGGGGTCATGATTTGAACAAATTTAAATTTACACTACCAGAGGATGATTCCAGATGAGTTTCATCTGCCCTGGCCCAGTGGTTCTTGAGAAGATTTTTTAAAAATGCCATTTATTTAATTTTCACAAATTCATAATTATCTCACCTTGGAAGAGGGTGTGGCCCTTCATTTGAACAAACATAAATCCCCTTTACCTAAGGATACTTTGTGGCAAGTTTGGTTGATATTGGCTCAGTAGTTCTTGAGAAGAAGATGAAAATGTAAAAAGTTTACAATTACGACTACAGAAAACGGAAAAATTTTGATCAGAAAAGCTGACTCTTGAGCCTTCAGCTCAAGTGAGCTAACTAAAAATCCGTTATGAATTGATTCTATATACACTGTATTTCTTTCAAGGAAATTTCTCTTCTTTTTTCAAGGTCATAGAAACCTTGGAGAGGTAGACCCCCCATATTTTGCCGATATAATATACCGGTATAATTATATGCTGTACAAAATAGAAAACATGACTTTTTTGCCCCATGGAACATGTGAAAAAAAGAAGAACATAATTATTTATAATAACTATTAGTTATGGAATCCGGATTGGGCCATTTAGTTCAATACAATAAAATATACATGCAATATATTGATTTTTACATAAATTATATCTATATCTCATGTATGTAAAAATATAAGGAAGACCAGTCTAATTATTTGGTTTCATGATGTGATCAATCGATTAAAGCAAACAACTGATCACCGGCCTTCATGAAACCAACAAATCTGACGATAGTTATTCCTAATTTTTACATGCTAGCTCTTGATTTCGCAAATTCACATGCTACAAGCCCTGCTTCTGTCTCTATTTGTCCCGCCCCGCACGTGATTTTTTTAAACACGCCTATCGATGAACCATTGTAGTACAGTATCTAGGAAAAAAATCTTAAGGAAATGTCCCTGTGCAGAATAAATTTCTTTTTGCAGAGCAAGCATTTATTTGTTATCTGTTACTGTGTTAAGGAGATACATGTACGAAACTTACCTTATACCTACTGTTTATTTTTCAAGATAGTCTTAAGGTGTAACATCCCTCTGAAAAGAGAGATAACTTTCTGTGGACATTTTTCCATAAAATTCAATAAATTGATTGCAGAGTTTATTAATGAGGACCATTTCATAGTCAACTTATTCAAATATGATCTATAACTATGCCCTCCTTCGAAGAAGGGAAGGCATATTGCTTTGCTGCTGTCTGTCTGTCGGTCCACTTAGTTTCCATTCATTTTATTTGCAACCATTTATCATACTGAAATGAAATTTGGTATACAGATATATCATATGAATATCTAGGTCAAGTTCTGTTCTGGGTACGGTCGCACCATTTTTGACAGAGTTATGCCCCTTGGAAAAATTTCAATTATTTGCAGTTTCCATTCATTTCCTTCGCAACCGTTGTACAAACTGAAATGAAATTTGGTATACAGATATATCACATGAATATCTAGGTCAAGTTCAGTTCTGCGTACAGTCCCACCATTTTTGACAGAGTTATGCCCCTTGGACTTACAAAAAACTTCAATTATTTGCAGTTTCCGTTCATTTTCTTCACAACCGTTGTACATACTGAAATAAAATTTAGGGTACAGATTTATCAGATGAATATCTAGGTCAAGTTCTGTTTTTGGTACGATTGCGCCATTTTTTATAGAGTTATGCCCCTTGGACTTAGAAAAAATTCCAATTAATTGCAGTTTCCTTTCATTTTCTTTGCAGAGGTTGCACATACTGAAATGATATTTGGTATACAGATTTATCAGATAAATATCTTGGTCAAGTTCTGTTTTGGGTACAATCCCGCCATTTTTGACAGAGTTATGCCCTTTTGGACTTGGAAAAATTCCAATTTGGGGGGAGGGGGGCATAAGTGTTTTACAAACATCTCTTATTGATAATGCATGTGTTTATTTCTAGTTTCGATTCCTAATATTATACTTAATTATTTATGATGTATAGCCTTTATTTCCACTCCCACTCCCTTTCCACTCCCTCACTCTCCCCACTCCCACTCTCCCCACTCCCTCTCCTAACCACTCTCTCCACTCCCTTTCTCCCCACTCTCCACAATAATACTTGATTATTTATGATGTATAGCCTTTAAACTGTGAAAATTGATACATTTCCACTCCCACTCCCTTCCCACTCCCTCACTCTCCCCACTCCCTCTCTTTCCCACTCTCCCAACTCCCTCTCTCCCCACTCTCTCTCCTTCCCACTCTCCCCACTCCCTCTCTCCCCATTCCCTCTCTCCAATTCCTCTCTTCTACTCCTCCAACTTCCTCTCTTTCCCATTCTCCCCACTCCTTCTCTCTCATTCTCTTTCCCACTCCCTCTCTTTTTCACTCTCCCTACTCCCTTTCTCTCCCCACTCCCTCTCCTTCCCACTCTTACCACTACCTCTCTCCAACTCCTTTCTACTCCTCCCACTTCCTCTCTTTCCCATTCTCCCCACTCCCTCTCTTTACCACTGCCTCTCTCTCCCAATCTCCCCATTCCCTCTCTCTCTCACTCACCCCACTCCCTCTCTCTCCAACTCCCTTCCCATTTCCTCTCTCTCCCTCTACTCTCTCCCACTCTCCCTCTTCCTCCCTCTCTCCCACTCCCTGTCTCTCCCACACTCCCTACTCCCTCTCTTTCCTCACTCCCTCTCACTCTCCCCACTCCCTCTCTCCCATTCTCCCCACTCCCTCACTCTCCCCACTCCCACTTTCCCACTTCCTCTCTCTCTCTCTCCCACTCTTCCTCTCCCTCTCTCCCACTCCTCTCTCCCTTTAACTCCCACTCTCCCCACTCCCTCTCACTCTCCCAACTCTGTCTCTTCTACTTTCCCATTCTCCCCACTCCAACTCTCTCTCCCCATTCCCTTTCACTCTCCCAAATCCCTCTTTTTCCCACTCTCCCCACTCCCTCTCTTCCTTTCTCCCCACTAACTCACTCTCCCCACTCCTACTTTCCACACTTCCTCTCTCTCCCACTCTCCCAGCTACCTCTCTCCCACTCCCACTCTCCCTACTCCCTCTTTTCTACTTTCCCACTGCCCCCACTCCCACTCCCTCTCTCTCCAACTCTATCCACTCCCTCATCTCCATGCTCCCTTTCTCTCCCACTCCCTTTCTTTCTCTCTCTCTCTCCCTCTCTCCCTCACTCTCTCTCCCCACTCCTCTCTCCTACTCTCCACTCTCTCCTCACTCCCTCTCTCTCCCACTCCCTTTCTCTCCCACTCCCACTCTCCCCACTCCATCCCATTCTCCCAACTTCTCTCTCCCCACTCCCTCCCTCCCACTCCCTTTCTCCCCCACTCTCCTTACTCCCTCTCACCCACTCACTCCCTCCCTTTCTCTCTCCCTCCCACTCTCCTCACACCCACTTCCTCCCACTCTCCCACTCCCTCACACCCACTCTCCCCACTCCCTCTCTCCTTCCCATTCTCCCCACTCCCTCTCACCCACTCCCTCCCTCTCTCTCCCATTCTCACCACTCTCCTCCCTCCGACTATCCCCACTCCCTCACACCCACTCTCCCCACTCCCTCCCTCTCTCTCCCACTCTCACTCCCACTCCCTCTCTCCCACTCCCTCATTCTCTCTCCCATTCTCCCCACTCCCTTTCCTCTCTCTCCCCACTTCCTCTCTCTCCCACTCCCTATCTCCCATTCTCTCCCACTCTCCCCACTCCCTCTCTCCATCCCAATCCCACTCCCTTTCTCCCCACTCCCACTCCCTCTCCTCTCTCTCTCTCCCCACTCCTCTCTCTCTCTCACTCCCTCTCTCCCCCACTCTCTCCCATTCCCACACTCTCCCATTCTCCCCACTCCCTCTCCTCTCTCTCACCCACTTCCTCTCTCCCCACTCTCTCTCTCCCACTCCCTCTCTCCTACTCTCTCTCTCCTCTCTCTCTCTCTCCCTCTCTCTCTCTCACACACACTCCCTCTCCCCACTCTCTCTCTCTCCCTCTCTCATTCTCCACACTCCCTCACTCTCTCTCTCCCCACTTCCTCTCTCTCCCACTCCCTATCTCCCATTCTCTCCCACTCTCCCCACTCCCTCTCTCCTTCCCATTCCCAATCTTTTTCTCCCAACTCCCACTCCCTCTCCTCTCTCTTTCCCCACTCCTCTCTCTCTCTCTCCCTCTCTCCCATTCTCACCACTCCCACTCCCTCTCTCCCACTCTCCCCACTCCCTCCCATTCCCTCTCTCCCATTCTCCCTACTCCCTCTCCTCTCTCTCTCCCCACTTCCTCTCCTCTCTCTCCCCACTTCCTCTCTCTCCCACTCCCTATCTCCCATTCTCTCTCTCACTGCCATTCCCACTCCCTTTCTCCCATTCTCCCCACTCCCACTCCCTCTCCTCTCTCTCTCTCCCCACTCCTCTCTCTCTCAACTCCTCCACTCCCTCCCATTCCCACTATCTCTCTCCCATTCTCCCCACTCCCTCTCCTCTCTCTCTCCCTACTTCCTCTCTCTTCCACTCCCTATCTCCCACTCTCCCCACTCCCTCTCTCCCTCCCATTCCCAATCTCTTTCTCCCAACTCCCACTCCCTCTCCTCTCTCTCTCCCCACTCTCTCTCTCTCTCACTCCCTCTCTCCCATTCTCCCCACTCCCACTCCCTCTCCTCTCTCACTCTCCCTTCTACTCTCTCTACGTCCCATTCCCTATCTCTTTCTCACTTCTCCATATCCCTCTCCTCTCTCTCTCCCCACTCTCTCACTTCCTCCTCCCACTCCCTATCTCCCACTCTCACCCCACTCCCTCTCTCCCTCCCATTCCCACTCCCTTTCTCCCATTCTCCCCAATCCCAGTCCTCTCTCTCTCCCCCACTCCTCTCTCTCTCTCTCTCACTCCCTCTCTCCCATTCTCCCCACTCCCACTCCCTCTCTCCCACTCTCCCCACTCCCTCCCATTCCCACTCCCTCTCTCCCATTCTCCCCACTCCCTTTCCTCTCTCTCCCCACTTCCTCTCTCTCCCACTCCCACACACTCTCTCTCCCTCCCATTCCCACTCCCTTTCTCTCATTCTCCCCACTCCCACTCCCTCTCCTCTCTCTCTCACTCCTCTCACTCATTCTCTCACTCCCAACTCCCACACTCTCCTCTCTCTCTCTCCTCTCTCTCTCTCTCACACTCTCCCATTCACACTCCCTCTCTCACACTCTCCCCACTCCCTCCCTCCCACTCCTCTCTCCCATTCTCCCACTCCCTCTCTCTCTCTCTCTCTCTCTCTCCCCACTCTCTCTCTCTCTCTCTCTCTCTCTCTCTCTCTCTCACTCTCCCACTCCCTCTCTCTCTCTCTCTCTCTCTCTCTCTCTCTCTCTCTCTCTCTCTCTCTCACTCCCTCTCTCTCTCCCCACTCCCTCCCATTCCCACTCCCTCTCTCCCATTCTCCCCACTCCCTCTCCTCTCTCTCTCCCCACTTCCTCTCCTCTCTCTCTCCCCACTCTCCCTCTCTCCCACTCTCCCCACTCTCTCACTCTTCATACTCCCTTTCTCTCCCCACTCCCTCTCTCTCCCACTCTCTCTCTTCCCACTCCCTCTCTCTTGCACTCCCTTCCCACTCCCTCTTTTTCCCACTTCCTTAATAATAAAGATTAATAAAAAACATCCAAAAATTATTATGAAATGCTTTATTCTTATCATTTTATTTAAATTAGTTTTAAGTTTTAGCAGAATTGTATATTTATGCCAAAAAAATGAATGTATCTTAAAATTATAACTTTAAACTTCACAAAATACTGCTTCCCAGCTGTGCTCAATTTTTACATTCTTGCTTTAATAACAACATTTATATGCTTACTACCATGCACGTTTGTTTAATGGCTTTGTTATCTTTGTGAAGTCTTTGATGAAAAAAAGCACTTTTAGGTGAAAATTTTAACCTGAGGTACTGGAATACCTTTTCTTATCTCGATCTCTACAAGTTCTTCAAATGTTCTTAAAAATATTAATAAATCAATAGATCATAAATTAATTAATAAATTATTACAAATAGATGTAACACTGATGCTGAGATGTAAATTCTTTAAACAATCCTTGATTATTTTTAACAGGTTCCTGGGCATTGACCAATCCAAATGAAATCCTATTGTTTCTCATCCTTCAGTTGTTGTACCTCAGCTGTTAGCTTGCCTGTAACATTCATTTGACTTCATCCATTTCAGATGTGGGATTTCCTTTATATATTGCACTCATCACACTTGAAACCTTACTTCTTAGCTTCTCAGAAAGCATCATGGCGCAGCATGTCATCTTCTATTTCACTGCTATTTCTTCCTCTTGGAGGACTGTTTTACTGATAATGTTTTCAGGCCGACAACCCCACTCTGATACAGTCTCATTTTGTCCTTGTTCTGCACTGTAGAATTTTCCTAATACAGAATGTACATGTACTCTTTGGATGCTTTCAATTGTATCAAAACAAGACATAATTGTGAAACACTTACTATCCCCCCACCCCCGGAAATTAATTATAGGATTCACAAAGAAAGTAAAATGATTGGAAATTTTAAGTCCAAAGGGCATAACTCTGTCAGAAATTGCTCAATTGTACCAAAAAAAGAATTTGACCTGTGATAAATCTGTATACCAAATTTCATTTCAGTATAGAGTTGATCTTGAGAATGATACTGTCAATGGTCACTAGGACACCCAGTCTTATGATAACATTAGCTGCTTCTCGTTCACTGATCTTAGAATGGCTGTAGGATTTGGTCTTCTCTGTACAGCTTTCCTTTTGCTGGACACTGGACTTCGTAATGCATAGTTCATAGGATGTTTCTTATGAATGTTAAAATTTTTGGTAATTCTGCGTAGTGCTTTATAACATCAGTTTGAATTTCAGATTCAGTTTTCACTGTTGGTATTTTAGGTATAATGATCCAGTGCATGTACCAGCAAATCTTTGTGGCCATGTGTGAAGATCCTGAGGTGTATCTGCCTTGGGTTTCAACTTCAAGGCTTTAGAAGAATTAATTGATGATGTCCTTGGCTTCTTCTGAAATATCATCTCCCATAATGAACTTTTCCAAAAATACACAATTCTAGACAGAATTTGAATTTCCAATGTAGTAAATCACTTCAATAGTTCACTCACATGAATCACTTGAATTGAACTCAAGATATTTCATCGATTTCAGAAATTCACTTTTCACATCCCAAAATGTATTGTATCACTTTGATTAACATCACAAATATCTTATACATGATTTATAATGATAAACTGTTTGTTTTGTATATACCTGCTAGAATGTCAAAATAACATCTAAAAATCAAATGAAATATACTTGAAAACAACAGGCCCAGGGGTCACATTGCTCACCTGAGCACTTTGGCTAAGAAAAAGCAGAAATCAGTTTAGTACTGCAAAATTTCAATATTAAAGTGGTTCGGAGAGGTATGATTTGAACAAACTTAAAATCTTCACTTCCTAAGGATCATTCTTTTCAAGTAAAATATGACATATGATGGCTTTGCTGTTCTTAAGAAGAAAATTTTATCAATGTATTCTTTGTATTCCTTAGTAAAACTATGATCCCCTGGTATTAGCCTCTCTCTTCTCCCAGAGGGTTATGATTTGATCAAATTTAAATCACTATAACATTATAATTTGCTTTTATATTATTTGTGACTAGTCATGGCTTTGTTGCTATTGTGAAGAATTTTAAAGGTTTTTTTCTTATTTTTGCTTTGATACCCCATTGTACCCCACAGGCTACCCCCCGTGGGTCATGATTTGAAAAAAAAAACTGGAATCTACACTATCTGAGGATGCTTCCATATCAATATGTCTAATCATGACTTTGATGTTCTTGAGAAAAAAATTAAAGAGTGTTTTTTCCTTTATGTTTTCAATGTAAAACCTAGATGCTCCATGCATGTAGCTACATCTTACCCCTAAGATTATGATTTGAACAAATTTTGAATCTACACTACCTTACAATGATTCCACATAAGTTTCATATTTTCAAGCATTATAGCTGTTCTTGAGAAAAAGATTTTTAAATGATGCCATTAATTGTTCACAAAATCATATGAATAATCTCCCCTTGGAGAAAAGAGAATCATTTGAAAAAAACTGAAAATCCACTTCATCCACTTCATCCAAAGATAAATTGTGGCAAAGTTTGTTGAAATTGGACCAGTGGTTCTTGAGAAGAAGATGGAAATGTGAAACGTTTACAATGGTGATGATGACAATAATGACAGACAATGGACAAAGAGCTGGGTTCACTTTATGCATAAAATGGCCCTGTAGATATACCAATTGATTGATTAATACTTTATGTTCCATTTGAAGCATTAAAATAAGATAGAGACTTCAAGTGCTTTCATCTCCTATTAAATTTTTTCTCCTAAACATCAAGGTCTGGGAGAACTGACTTTATGAAATTGCAATGTTCTTAATTGAATTTTTAGGTAAACAGGTATATTTTGAGTACTTTCAGTGAAGAAGAATAAAATGAGCGCACTCTCTGATCTAAATAATAAAACACATCTTTTAATCCTCAGAAACACATGCAGTTTTATCATTTACTAGTTGCACATTTTAGATCAGAGTTTGTGCTCTATATCAAATATCGCAAAATAGCTTTAGAAATTGACCGTTTTTGTAGACAGTTTTTTCAGAATATGAGGAAAATGATGCATTTGTGATGTCATAATGCATTGACTAGCCAAAAAATTATGTTATTTTTGATACATACGCAATCACCAAAGATCTAAGTCATATTTAATGCATTATAAATAGGGATGTCAACGAGTATCCAGTTAAACAGGTACTTGATCGAACGTCTGAGTATCAAATATTAAAAACTGGTAATCGGTTACTCGGATGTATATATTTTTTTCTTCTTCCATAGGACATATTTTTATCAAAAAACATCAAAAAATAACTTAAATGTGCATACGATAATAAGAGTGCCGTAGTCTACACCTGTAAAACACCTGTTATCGCCTGTGGCTGTGTATACTAGTATATAGTAATTAGTGACCAATCACCTGCTTTTCTCACCTTTTGCTGTCCTTAATTTTTGGATGGCTTCAATGATTTGTTTTCATTGAGGATCCTTTAAGTATGTTCTGTTATCTTTAAATCATTTTTGAATTATTTAGTACATGTACATGTAAATGGTACCGAAATCCGACATGCATAGGTATGCCGCTATTGACTTAAAAATGTAAAGAAATATCTTGGTAGTACATGTAATTGAAAATTGAAAAAATGTTTAAAGTGAGCTATGCCAGTAAATTTAGTGTATTATTACTATATACCAGGGGGATACAATAATAATATTTGACAGGTGTTCCAACAACGTCCGTTCCTTCTGCTTCACTACTGCTATCAT